>NC_041388.1:1928257-1936831 GCF_002162155.2 Triticum dicoccoides | reverse complement strand
ACTTTCACTCGGAGGCTTAGCTGCAGTCCCAGTACTCGCCTAAGTTATGAAAATCCTACCGAGTGAAGAGCAAACCTCTCACTCGGGGGCTTAGCTGCAGCCCAGTGCTCGCCTAAGATATAGAAATCCTACCGAGTGAAGAGCAAACCTCTCACTCGGAGGCTTAGCTGCAGTCCAAGTACTCGCCTAAGTTATGAAAATCCTACCGAGTGAAGAGCAAACCTCTCACTCGGGGGCTTAGCTGCAGCCCAGTGCTCGCCTAAGATATAGAAATCCTACCGAGTGAAGAGCAAACCTCTCACTCGGGGGCTTAGCTGCAGTCCAAGTACTCGCCTAAGTTATGAAAATCCTACCGAGTGAAGAGCAAACCTCTCACTCGGGGGCTTAGCTGCAGCCCAGTGCTCGCCTAAGATATAGAAATCCTACCGGGTGAAGAGCAAACCTCTCACTCGGGGGCTTAGCTGCAGCCCAGTGCTCGCCTAAGTGGAGTAAGGAATAAGTCGACTGCAGTAAGCGTCTTGCTTTAAGCCTGCAAAAGACATTTCGAGCCAAAGGCAATCATATTCAAACACCAAATTCAAGTTGGGATCGATACCAAAAGGAACCGAAAGTGCTCAGGCACTAAGCCTGTTAAAGTTTATCGGTTACAACTCCACTCGGCATACCGAGGCAAATTTAAAGCGTCGAGCTTAGAAGAAGTTTTTTACCCCTCCTGTGGAGGGCTGGAAGGTGCAACAAACTCATCAAGATCAATTCCATCTGCGATCCGAGTGGCAGCAGCAAGGAAAGTTTCCATAAAGGACCTGAAGTCGTGTTTCTTGGTGTTGGCCACCCGGAGGGCCGCCAGCTTGTCTTCTCGCGCATCTTTGCAGTGGACTCGGGCCAGACACAGAGCAACATCTGCACCGCACCGAGCCGAGGACTTTTTCCACTCCTGCACACGACCAGGGACCGTGTTCAAGCGAGCCATAAGCGACTCGAGGTCATTCTGGAGTGTCTCCCCGGGCCAGAGCGTCGAGTCAATGCGAGATGTGGCGACCTTCAGCCTTGCAAGATAGTCCACGACAGCTGCAACACGGGACTCCAGTCAGAAAACATTCATGGCAACTTCGTCGTTCACCGGAGAATTGACGGGGTCAAGGTTTGGTTCCAGCCGGCTAGTTTCTTCTTCAAAGTTTTGACAAAATTCTGCAAGGACGATCACCGAGTCAAGGCAATGGGCGAATGGAAAAACCACGGTTGGAAATGATTGCCGAGCATAGAGATTTACCTTCAAGCATAAGAAACAGCTTCTTGGCAAGACCATTCAGGAAGGCCTCCAGATCCTTTTTCTTCCCAAGAGCAGCTTTCAGATTGGTATTTTCTTGCTCGAGCTTGGCGACTGAAGCTAACTTCTCGTCAACAAGCTTGATCTTCTCAGCTAGTTCAAGGTCTTTCTTCCGTTGGGCTTCCCTCACCTTACCTGCAAGTTACAGCAAGATCAGATTTTGAAACAAATGAAGGGAAAAAGCAGTCGTCAAGGTCTCACCAAACATACCTTCGGTCTCCTCCTTTGCCTTCGTCAGATTCTCCTGAACCAGCTTCAAATTCAGCTCGAGCTGAATGTGCTTGTTTTCCAGCTCAGAGTAGCAAGCCACAAGATCACAGGAGTTCTGTGAAGAACCAATTGACTAAATGTCAAATATAATTCACTTCCGAGTGAAAAAGGAAAAATCACGCGTTTCTAAGACTACAGCCGAATACAAGCATTCGACCGTAGTCTCGGGGACTACACCCAGTGGGTGCACTCAGCGTGCCCCCACTAATCCTATTGAAGATAGAGTCGACCAGTCGACCTCAAAAAATATATATATATATATTCTTTAAGACTGTAATCGACTGCAAGCAGTCGACCACAGTCTCGGGGACTACACCTAGTGGGTGCACTCAGCGTGCCCCCACCGGTTTGCGAAATCCATTCGACATAGTCGAATGACGGAAAGACTGAACTTATAAAGCCTAAGGCCGACTGCCAGCAGTCGACCTTAGCCTTGGGGACTACACCCAGCGGGTGCACTCAGCGTGCCCCCGCTAACACGGAGTTTAACTCGACACACCCAGTGGGTGACTACTATAAATTCTGGAAGGAAAAGTTTTTTGATAGCATATCCTAACAGAACAAATGGTGGTCGACTGACCTGAACATTGCTTTGGAGGGCGGAACTGGCGTCGTAAGCTGCCTGGCTCGCATCCCGGATGGTCTTCAACTGCTCCATCATGATCCCTGCCTGGCGTATCGCCTCCTTCGCTGCGCCAGCTTGGTCCTCTGGGACGTGGTGCGTCGTGAAGAGGGAGGGCTGCGGAGCACTCGTCAGTGGATCTGTGAAGGACACGGTGTGTCGAGTGGTGTTCTCCTCCGCGACCAGAGTCTCAGGCACCGTCACATCCTGGGTCACCCTGCTGGCAGACGCTTTCCTACTCCTTCTGTGCTTCAGCGGTTCCTCATCTTCATCATCATCAGGGAGAGTGATAACAACGTTGGATGGCGCTACAGAAAGGAATCAGGATTAGATCATGAGTCAGTCGACTAAAGACGGCGTCAAGAGTATAGTACCAGGCTTTGAGGTTGCTGCGTCCTCCATCTCATGGTCGTCAGCCCGAGCCGAGGTCTCAGAAGTAGCAGCACTGCAACTCCAAAGAGTCAATCGACTAACTCCAGCGCCAACCAGAGATAAAGTTCACACAAAACAAGAAGACTTAAGCAACATGATTACCCTGATATGGTGGGGATGGACACCTTCATCTTCGGCAGGTGCTTGGTCGGCTTCGACGGGGCCGCCCTGGGCTGCTTCGACGCCTTTTCAGTCGGCGCCTGAGAGGTGGTCCGAGGGCGCTTGGTCGACTGTGTAACAGTCGCAACCCCCTCGCCGCGTTCGGTCGCAGGGTCATGGACAAGTTTCGACCGCCTTTCCGAGCGCAGTGGTGCGACCTCCTCCTCCTCCTCCTCTTCCTCGTCCTCATCGTCATCATCGTCATCGTCATCATCATCGGCCTCAGCAGCGTCCGAATCCCACTCCTCCTGCTGGCTCTCGCCCCCGCTCGCTTCTCCCTCCTCAGTCGGAGCCTGTGCTCCGTTGGGCATCGAGTACAGTTCAGCGAGGGCCTGATAGACATCAAGACAAAGATCAGTCGACCGATCGGCAGAGAAAACAGAAATAAATATGACGAGAATACAATGGGAAGTGGAGCAGACATACCTTGTTTGGGTCACTGTGGCAGTCGAGTGGAGGAATCCTTCTGGCTCCGCGAGGGTTATCCTTGTTCCCAGTAACAGCGGCCATCCACCTTTCCAGAGTGGCATCGTCGACTGTTTCTGGGTGGACCCGAGTCACATCCTCAGTCCCGCAGTACAACCACATGCAATGGCTCCGGAACTGAAGAGGCTGGATACGACACCTAAGGAAAACCTCCAGGAGATCCATACCCGTCACTCCCTCCCGAACCAACTGAACTACGCGCTCCATCAGCATCTTCACGTCAGCTTTCTCCTCCGGAATCAACTTCAGAGAGGAGGGCTTGTTCACTCGGTCCATGGTAAATTGAGGGAGTCCACTCGACTGCCCCGGTGTCGACTGATCCTGGCAGTAGAACCAGGTCGACTGCCAGCCTCTGACTGACTCGGGAAATGTCATGGCTGGGAAGGTGCTCTTGTTCCTCACCTGGATCCCCAGACCCCCACACATCTGGACAACTCGGGTTCTTTCGTCGCCTGGGCTCGCCTTCTTCACGGTTTGAGAGTGGCACGTGAGTATGTGCTTGAACAAGCCCCAATGCGGTCGACAGCCCAGAAAACTCTCACACATGGACACAAACGCGGCAAGATAGGCGATAGAATTCGGGGTAAAGTGGTGGAGTTGCGCCCCAAAGAAGTTCAAGAAACCACGGAAGAAAATGCTCGGCGGCAAAGAAAATCCGCGGTCGACATGGGTAGCTAGAAGCACGCACTCACCCTCCTCTGACTGGGGCTGCCATTCTTTCCCCGGAAGCCTCGCAGCTCCATGAGGGATTAGGCCCTCGTTGGCCATGTCGAGGAGATCCGTCTCCGTGATGGTCGACTGGATCCAATCTCCCTGGACCCAGCCTTTCGGCAGGCGAGATCTGGACGAAGACCCGCCACGACTAGTGGATCTCCCCTTCGCCTTCTCCGTCACCGACGCCTTCTTCGCGCGTTCCAGCGCCGCCGTCTTCTCCTTGACCATGGCTGCCGGCGAGACGCGCGAGGAGAAGTTGTGCGGAGGCGAGAGCGAGCGCGTTGAGCGGAGACGAAGGTAGCAGAGGGAGAATGCTGAGGCACTGTTCAAAAAACCCTCGCCGGGCGCATTTATAAGATCCCTTCCGAGTGGATGACAGGTGGGCCCGGTCGGTCTAATCATATCCTGTAACAGTTGTGCAGGCGTGATACGTGGCGAAAAAAACGGTGCGGGAATCGAGGCGTCTATGCCCCGTCCCATCCGAGCGCCGCGGTCCGCTCCGCTTCGCGCGCTCCCCCAAATTCCGTATCCCGTGGAATCCGCGAATGGCAGATCAGTCTGCCAGACGCGGGATTTCATACGATCCATCGCTCGGAAATCAGCGAAGTCCAAAGGTTCATTCGACGAAAGAAAAGAATGGATCGAGTCGACTGAAGAAAAGTTGCTCACTATCAACAAAGAGATTTTTTGGTTCAAAGCAACGCACGACCAGTATGCGAAGGAAAATCGGAAACAACACCAACTCCTTCATCACTCAAGCCTCAATCCATTCGGGGGCTAATGATGGAGTCATGTACCTAGGGTAGGGTTACAGACCTGATCTAAGTACCCTGCCCGAGGACACCCTTAGAAGAGATCACCTTCCAGTCGACCTACGAGGGACTCAGTCGACTGACTTGAAGGACTCGACCACGAAGACTCACTCGACCACCAGAAGATCAAGAAGCACTCTGCACTGCAACGGTCTGTAGTTAAGTAGTCTTTATGTTAGTTAAGACACTTTATGTGGGGCGTTACCTGTAACGCCCCGGACTTAATACACCTTAAACCCTTCATTACGTGGGCTGGCTGGGGTCCTGGCGCACTCTATATAAGCCACCCCCCTCCACAGGCAGAAGGGTTCGGCACCCTGTAACTCATATACACATAATCCACTCGACCGCCTCTGGGCTCCGAGACGTAGGGCTTTTACTTCCTCCGAGAAGGGCCTGAACTCATACATCCCTTGTGTTTACAACCTCTCCATAGCTAGGACCTTGCCTCTCCATACCTACCCCCCACTCTACTGTCAGACTTAGAACCACGACAGATACCCCAAAACAGTGCGTAATAATCCACGAAACGGGCCAGAATTGGCCAAAACTGCGAGTGTTGATGACCGACACCTAAATGCACCCGGGTGTTCGTCAATCATGGAAATCACGCCGAGACCCAAAAATAGAGTAATAGTCCAATAAACGGGCCAGAATCGGCAAAAACTATGAGTGTTGATGACCGACACGTAAATGCACCCCGCGGTTCGTTAACCGTGGAAATCACTCCGGGGGCCCAAAAAAGTGAGTAATAGTCCATGAAACGGGCCAGAATGAGCCAAAACTATGAGTGTTGATGACCGACACGTAAGCGCGCCTTGGGGTTCAACAACTATGGAAATCACTTCGCGACCTGAAAACTGTGACTAATAGTCCACGAAACACGTTAGAATTGGCCAAAACTGTGAGTGTTGATGACCGACACGTAAACACACCCCGGGGTTCGTAAATCGTAGAAATCAATTCGGGACCCCCATAACTAAGTAATAGTCCAAGAAACGGGCCAGAATCGGCCCATACTGCGATTGTTGATGACCTACACTTAAGCGCACCATGGAAATCACTTTGGGTCCCCAAAACGGTGAGTAATAGTCCACAAAACGGGTCAGAATCGACAAAAACAGCGAGTGTTGATAACCGATCCGTAAGCGCACCCGGGGATTCCTTGATCGTGGAAATCACTCCAGGGCGCCAAAACAGTGAGTAATAGTTCACGAAAAGGGCCAGAATTGGCCAAAACTTCTAGTATTGATGACCGACATGTAAACGCACCCCGCGGTTCGTTAATCGTGGAAATCACTCCGGGACCCCAAAACAGTGAGTGTTGATGACCGACACGTAAACGCGCCTTGGGGTTCAAGAACAATGGAAATCGCTTTGGGACCCCTAAATGTCGCGTCAGAATTGGCCAAAACTATGAGTGTTGATGACCGACACGTAAACGCACCTCGTGGTTCATTAACCGTGGAAATCACTCCAGGGCCCCAAAACAGTGAGTAATAGTCCACCAAACGGGCCAGAATCAGCCAAAAATGTGAGTGTTGATGACCGACACGTAAGCGCACCTTGGGGTTCAACAACTATGGAAATCACTTCGGGACCACAAAACGATGAGTAATAGTCCATGAAACGCGTCAGAATTGGCCAAAACTATGAGTGTTGATGACCGACACGTAAACGCACGCCGGGATTCGTTAATCGTGGAAATCACTTCGGGACCCCAAAACAGTGAGTAAAAGTCCACAAAAAAAGGCAAGAATTGGCCAAAAGTGTAAGTGTTGATGACGGACACGTAAACGCACCCCGTGGTTCCTTAATCATGGAAATCACTTTGATGCCCCAAAACAGTGCGTAATAGTCCATGAAACGGGCCAGAATCGGCCAAAAATGCGAGTGTTGATGACCGACACATAAACGCACCCCGGTGTTCGTCAATCATGGAAATCACGTCGGGACCCAAAAATAAAGTAACAGTCCAAGAAACGGGCCAGAATCGTCCAAAACTGTGAGTGTTGATGACCGACGCGTAAATGCACCCCGCGGTTCGTTAACCGTGGAAATCACTCCGGGGGCCCAAAAAAGTGAGTAATAGTCCAAGAAACGGGCCAGTATCAGCCAAAACTATGAGTGTTGATGACCGACATGTAAGCGCCTTGGGGTTCAACAACTATGGAAATCACTTCGGGACCTGAAAACGGTGAGTAATAGTCCACGAAACACGTTAGAATTGGCCAAAATTGTGAGTGTTGTTGACCGACACGTAAACACAACCCGGGGTTCGTAAATCGTGGAAATCATTTCGGGACCCACATAACTAAATAATAGTCCAAGAAACGGGCCAGAATCGGCCCAAACTGCGATTGTTGATGACCTACACTTAAGCGCACCTTGGGGTTCAAGAACCACGGAAATCGCTTTGGGTCCCCAAAACGGTGAGTAATAGTCCACAGAACGGGTCAGAATCGACAAAACCACGAGTGTTGATCACCGACACGTAAGCGCACCATGGTGTTCAACAACCATGGAAATCGCTTTGGTACCCCAAAATGGTGAGTAATAGTCCATGAAACGGGTCAGAATCGACAAAAACCGCGAGTGTTGATGACCAACACGTAAATGCACCCCGGGGTTCGTAAATCGTGGAAATCACTCTGGGGCCCCCAAAACTAAGTAATAGTCCAAGAAACGGGCCAGAATCGGCCCAAACTGCGATTGTTGATGACCTACACTAAAGCGCACCTTTGGGTTCAACAACCATGGAAATCGCTTTGGGGCCCCAAAACGGTGAGTAATAGTCCACAAAATGGGTCAGAATCGACAAAAACCGCGAGTGTTGATAATCGACACATAAGCGCAACCGGGGGTTCGTCAATCGTGGAAATCACTCCGAGGCCCCAAAACAATGAGTAATAGTCCACGAAACGGGCCAGAATCGGCCAAAACTGCTAGTGTTGATGACCGACACCTAAATGCACCCGGGTGTTCGTCAATCATGGAAATCACGCCGAGACCCAAAAATAGAGTAATAGTCCAATAAACGGGCCAGAATCGGCAAAAACTATGAGTGTTGATGACCGACACGTAAATGCACCCCGCGGTTCGTTAACCGTGGAAATCACTCCGGGGCCCAAAAAAGTGAGTAATAGTCCATGAAACGGGCCAGAATGAGCCAAAACTATGAGTGTTGATGACCGACACGTAAGCGCGCCTTGGGGTTCAACAACTATGGAAATCACTTCGCGACCTGAAAACTGTGACTAATAGTCCATGAAACACGTTAGAATTGGCCAAAATTGTGAGTGTTGCTGACCGACACGTAAACACAACCCGGGGTTCGTAAATCGTGGAAATCATTTCGGGACCCACATAACTAAATAATAGTCCAAGAAACGGGCCAGAATCGGCCCAAACTGCAATTGTTGATGACCTACACTTAAGCGCACCTTGGGGTTCAAGAACCATGGAAATCGCTTTGGGTCCCCAAAACGGTGAGTAATAGTCCACAGAACGGGTCAGAATCGACAAAAACCACGAGTGTTGATCACCGACACGTAAGCGCACCATGGTGTTCAACAACCATGGAAATCGCTTTGGTACCCCAAAATGGTGAGTAATAGTCCATGAAACGGGTCAGAATCGACAAAAACCGCGAGTGTTGATGACCGACACGTAAATGCACCCCGGGGTTCGTAAATCGTGGAAATCACTCTGGGGCCCCAAAACTAAGTAATAGTCCAAGAAACGGGCCAGAA
>NC_041388.1:1881332-1928050 GCF_002162155.2 Triticum dicoccoides | reverse complement strand
GGGGCCCCAAAACGGTGAGTAATAGTCCACAAAACGGGTCAGAATCGACAAAAACCGCGAGTGTTGATAATCAACACATAAGCGCACCCGGGGGTTCGTCAATCGTGGAAATCACTCCGAGGCCCCAAAACAATGAGTAATAGTCCACGAAACGGGCCAGAATCGGCCAAAACTGCTAGTGTTGATGACCGACATGTAAACACACTCTATGGTTCGTTAATCATGGAAATCACTCCGGGACCCCAAAACAGTGAGTAATAGTCCATGAAACGGGCCAGAATCGGCCGAAACTATGAGTGTGGATGACCGACACGTAAATGCACCTTGGGGTTCAACAACTATGGAAATCGCTTCGGGACACCTAAATGATGAGTAATAGTCCACGAACTGCGTCATAATTGGCCAAAACTGTGAATGTTGTTGACAGACACGCAAACGCACGTCGGGGATTGTCAATCGTTGAAATCGCTCTGGGACGCCAAAACGGTGAGTAATAGTGCACGAAACGGACCAGTAATTGGCCTAAATTGTGAGTGACATTGACCGACACGTAAACGCACACTGGAGTTTGTCAACCGTGGAAATCACTCCGGGACCCCCAAAACTAAGTAATAGTGCAGGAAACGGGCCAAAATCGGCCCAAACTGCGCTTGTTTATGATCGACATGTAAGAGCTCCATGGGGTTCAACAACCATGGAAATCACTTTGGGGACCCAAAACGGTGAGTAATAGTCCACGAAACGGGCCAGAATCGGCCAAAACTGTGGGTGTTGATGACCGACACGTAAACGCGCCCCGCGGTTCGTTAACCGTGGAAATCACTCCGGGACCCCAAAACAGTGAGTAATAGTCCACAAAACGACCAGAATCGGCCAAAATTGTGAGTGTTGATGACCCACACGTAAGCGTTCATTGGGGTTCAACAACTACGGAAATAACTTTGGGGCCCCAAAACGGTGAGTAATAGTCCACGAAACGCGTCAGAATTGGCCAAAACTGTGACTGTTGATGACCGACACGTAAACGCACCACGGGGTTCGTAAATCGTCGAAATCACTCTGGGACCCCCAAAACTAAGTAATAGTCCAAGAAACGGGCCAGAGTCGGCCAAAACTGCAATTGTTGATGACCTACACTTATGTGCACATTGGGGTTCACCAACCTTGGAAATCGCTTTGGGACCCCAAAACGGTGAGTAATAGTCCACGAAACACGTTAGAATTGGCCAAAACTGTGAGTGTTGATGATCGACACATAAACGCACCCCGGGGTTTGTAAATCATGGAAATCACTCCGGGGCCTCCAAAACTAAATAATACTCTAAGAAACGGGCCAGAATCGACCCAAACGGCGATTGTTGATGACCTGCACTTAAGCGCACCATCGTGTTCAACAACAATGGAAATCGCTTTGGGACCCCAAAATGGTGAGTAATAGTCCACGAAACGGGTCAGAATCGACAAAAACCGCGAGTGTTGATGACCGACACATAAACGCATGTCGGGGTTCGTTAATCATGGAAATCACTTCGGGACCCCAAAACAGTGAGTAATAGTCTACAAAAAAAGGCAAGAATTGGCCAAAAGTGTAAGTGTTGATGACGGACACGTAAACGCACCCCGTGGTTCCTTAATCATGGAAATCACTTTGATGCCCCAAAACAGTGCGTAATAGTCCATGAAACGGGCCAGAATCGGCCAAAAATCCGAGTGTTGATGACCGACACATAAACGCACCCCGGTGTTCGTCAATCATGGAAATCACGTCGGGACCCAAAAACAAAGTAACAGTCCAAGAAACGGGCCAGAATCGGCCAAAACTGTGAGTGTTGATGACCGACGCGTAAATGCACCCCGCGGTTCGTTAACCGTGGAAATCACTCCGGGGGCCCAAAAAAGTGAGTAATAGTCTACAAAAAAAGGCAAGAATTGGCCAAAAGTGTAAGTGTTGATGACGGACACGTAAACGCACCCCGTGGTTCCTTAATCGTGGAAATCACTTTGATGCCCCAAAACAGTGGAAATCACTTCGGGACCGCAAAACAGTGAGTAATAGTCTACAAAAAAAGGTAAGAATTGGCCAAAAGTGTAAGTGTTGATGACGGACACGTAAACGCACCACGTGGTTCCTTAATCGCGGAAATCACTTTGATGCCCCAAAACAGTGCGTAATAGTCCATGAAACGGGCCAGAATCGGCCAAAACTGCGAGTGTTGATGACCGACACATAAACGCACCCCGCGGTTCGTTAACCGTGGAAATCACTCCGGGGGCCCAAAAAAGTGAGTAATAGTCCATGAAACGGGCCAGTATCAGCCAAAATTATGAGTGCTGATGACTGACACGTAAGCGCCTTGGGGTTCAACAACTATGGAAATCACTTCGGGACCTGAAAACGGTGAGTAATAGTCCATGAAACATGATAGAATTGGCCAAAGTTGGGAGTGTTGCTGACCGACACGTAAACACAACCCGGGGATCGTAAATCGTGGAAATCATTTTGGGACCCCCATAACTAAATAATAATCCAAGAAACGGGCCAGAATCGGCCCAAACCACGATTGTTGATGAACTACACTTAAGCGCACCTTGGGGTTCAACAACCATGGAAATCACTTTGGGGCCCCAAAACGGTGAGTAACAGTCCACGAAACGGGCCAGAATTGGCCAAAACTTCTAGTGTTGATGACCGACATGTAAACGCACCCCGCGGTTTGTTGATCGTGGAAATCACTCCGGGACCCCAAAACAGTGAATGTTGATGACCGACACGTAAACGCACCTTGGGGTTCAACAACAATGGAAATCGCTTCGGGACCCCTAAATGGTGAGTAATAGCCCACGAATCGCGTCAGAATTGGCCAAAATTGTGCGATTTGACGACAGACATGCAAACACACCCCGGGGATTGTCAATCGTGGAAATCGCTCTGGGACGCCAAAACGGTGAGTAATAGTCCAGGAAACGGGATAGAATCGACCAAAACTGTGAGTGTTGATGACCGACAGATAAACGCACCCAAGTGTTCACCAATCATGGAAATTACACCGGGTCCCAAAAACAGAGTAATAGTCTAAGAAACGTGACAGAATCGGCCAAACTGTGAGTGTTAATGACCGACACGTAAACGCACCCCATGGTTCATGAAACGGGCCAGAATCAGCCAAAACTGTGAGTGTTGATGACCGACACGTAAGCGCACCTTGGGGTTCAACAACTATGGAAATCACTTCGGGACCACAAAACGATGAGTAATAGTCCGTGAAACGCGTCAGAATTGGCCAAAACTATGAGTGTTGATGACCGACACGTAAACGCACGCCGGGATTCGTTAATCGTGGAAATCACTTCGGGACCCCAAAACAGTGAGTAATAGTCTACAAAAAAAGGCAAGAATTGGCCAAAAGTGTAGGTGTTGATGACGGACACGTAAACGCACCACGTGGTTCCTTAATCGCGGAAATCACTTCGATGCCCCAAAACAGTGCGTAATAGTCCATGAAACGGGCCAGAATCGGCCAAAAATGCGAGTGTTGATGACCGACACATAAACGCACCCCGGTGTTCGTCAATCATGGAAATCACGTCGGGACCCAAAAACAAAGTAACAGTCCAAGAAACGGGCCAGAATCGGCCAAAACTGTGAGTGTTGATAACCGACGCGTAAATGCACCCCGCGGTTCGTTAACCGTGGAAATCACTCCGGGGGCCCAAAAAAGTGAGTAATAGTCCAAGAAACGGGCCAGTATCAGCCAAAACTATGAGTGTTGATGACCGACATGTAAGCGCCTTGGGGCTCAACAACTATGGAAATCACTTCGGGACCTCAAAACGGTGAGTAATAGTCCAGAAACACGTTAGAATTGGCCAAAATTGTGAGTGTTGCTGACCGACACGTAAACACAACCCGGGGTTCGTAAATCGTGGAAATCATTTCGGGACCCACAGAACTAAATAATAATCCAAGAAACGGGCCAGAATCGGCCCAAACTGCGATTGTTTATGACCTACACTTAAGCGCACCTTGGGGTTCAACAACCATGGAAATCGCTTTGGGTCCCCAAAACGGTGAGTAATAGTCCACAGAACGGGTCAGAATCGACAAAAACCACGAGTGTTGATCACCGACACGTAAGCGCACCTTGGGGTTCAACAACTATGGAAATCACTTAGGGACCACAAAAAGGTGAGTAATAGTCCACGAAACGCGTCAGAATTGGCCAAAACTATGAGTGTTGATGACCGACACGTAAATGCACCCCGGGGTTCATAAATCGTGGAAATCACTCCGGGGCCCCCAAAACTAACTAATAGTCCAAGAAACGGGCCAGAATCGGCCCAAACTGCGATTGTTGATGACCTACACTAAAGCGCACCTTTGGGTTCAACAGCCATGGAAATCGCTTTGGGGCCCCAAAACAGTGAGTAATAGTCCACAAAATGGGTCATAATCGACAAAAACCGTGAGTGTTGATAATCGACACATAAGCGCACCCGGGGGTTCGTCAATCGTGGAAATCACTCCGAGGCCCCAAAACAATGAGTAATAGTCCACGAAACGGGCCAGAATCGGCCAAAACTGCTAGTGTTGATGACCGACATGTAAACACACTCTATGGTTCGTTAATCATGGAAATCACTCCGGGACCCCAAAACAGTGAGTAATAGTCCATGAAACGGGCCAGAATCGGCCGAAACTATGAGTGTGGATGACCGACACGTAAATGCACCTTGGGGTTCAACAACTATGGAAATCGCTTCGGGACCCCTGAATGATGAGTAATAGTCCACGAATCGCGTCATAATTGGCCAAAACTGTGAATGTTGTTGACAGACACGCAAACGCACGTCGGGGATTGTCAATCGTTGAAATCGCTCTGGGACGCCAAAACGGTGAGTAATAGTGCACGAAACGGACCAGTAATTGGCCTAAATTGTGAGTGACATTGACCGACACGTAAATGCACACTGGAGTTTGTCAACCGTGGAAATCACTCCGGGACCCCCAAAACTAAGTAATAGTGCAGGAAACGGGCCATAATCGGCCCAAACTGCGCTTGTTTATGGTCGACATGTAAGAGCTCCATGGGGTTCAACAACCATGGAAATCGCTTTGGGGACCCAAAACGGTGAGTAATAGTCCACGAAACGGGCCAGAATCGGCCAAAACTGTGGGTGTTGGTGACCGACACGTAAACGCGCCCCGCGGTTCGTTAACCGTGGAAATCACTCCGGGACCCCAAAACAGTGAGTAATAGTCCACAAAACGACCAGAATCGGCCAAAATTGTGAGTGTTGATGACCCACACGTAAGCATTCATTGGGGTTCAACAACTATGGAAATAACTTTGGGACCCCAAAACGGTGAGTAATAGTCCACTAAACGCGTCAGAATTGGCCAAAACTGTGAGTGTTGATGACCAACACGTAAACGCACCACGGGGTTCGTAAATCGTCGAAATCACTCTGGGACCCCCAAAACTAAGTAATAGTCCAAGAAACGGGCCAGAGTCGGCCAAAACTGCAATTGTTGATGACCTACACTTATGTGCACATTGGGATTCACCAACCATGGAAATCGCTTTGGGACCCCAAAACGGTGAGTAATAGTCCACGAAACACGTTAGAATTGGCCAAAACTGTGAGTGTTGATGATCGACACGTAAACGCACCCCGGGGTTTGTAAATCGTGGAAATCACTCCGGGGCCTCCAAAACTAAATAATACTCTAAGAAACGGGCCAGAATCGACCCAAACGGCGATTGTTGATGACCTGCACTTAAGCGCACCATGGTGTTCAACAACCATGGAAATCGCTTTGGGACCCCAAAATGGTGAGTAATAGTCCACGAAACGGGTCAGAATCGACAAAAACCGCGAGTGTTGATGACCGACACGTAAACGCATGCCGGGGCTCGTTAATCATGGAAATCACTTTGGGACCCCAAAACAGTGAGTAATAGTCTACAAAAAAAGGCAAGAATTGGCCAAAAGTGTAAGTGTTGATGACCGACACATAAACGCACCCCGCGGTTCGTTAATCGTGGAAATCACTTCGATGCGCCAAAACAGTGCGTAATAGTCCATGAAACGGGCCAGAATCGGCCAAAACTGCGAGTGTTGATGACCGACACATAAACGCACCCCGCGGTTCATTAACCGTGGAAATCACTCCGGGGGCCCAAAAAAGTGAGTAATAGTCCATGAAACGGGCCAGTATCAGCCAAAATTATGAGTGTTGATGACTGACACGTAAGCGTCTTGGGGTTCAACAACTATGGAAATCACTTCGGGACCTGAAAACGGTGAGTAATAGTCTAGAAACACGTTAGAATTGGCCAAAATTGTGAGTGTTGCTGACCGACACGTAAACACAACCCGGGGTTCGTAAATCGTGGAAATCATTTCGGGACCCACATAACTAAATAATAATACAAGAAACGGGCCAGAATCGGCCCAAACTGCGATTGTTGATGACCTACACTCAAGCGCACCTTGGGGTTCAACAACCATGGAAATCGCTTTGGGTCCCCAAAACGGTGAGTAATAGTCCACAGAACGGGTCAGAATCGACAAAAACCACGAGTGTTGATCACCGACACGTAAGCGCACCTTGGGGTTCAACAACTATGGAAATCACTTAGGGACCACAAAACGGTGAGTAATAGTCCACGAAACGCGTCAGAATTGGCCAAAACTATGAGTGTTGATGACTGACACGTAAATGCACCCCGGGGTTCGTAAATCGTGGAAATCACTCCGGGGCCCCCAAAACTAAGTAATAGTCCAAGAAACGGGCCAGAATCGGCCCAAACTGCGATTGTTGATGACCTACACTAAAGCGCACCTTTGCGTTCAACAACCATGGAAATCGCTTTAGGGCCCCCAAAACGGTGAGTAATAGTCCACAAAATGGGTCAGAATCGACAAAAACTGCGAGTGTTGATAATCGATACATAAGCGCACCCCGGGGGTTCGTCAATCGTGGAAATCACTCCGAGGCCCCAAGACAATGAGTAATAGTCCACGAAACGGGCCAGAATCGGCCAAAACTGCTAGTGTTGATGACCGACATGTAAACACACTCTATGGTTCGTTAATCATGGAAATCACTCCGGGACCCCAAAACAGTGAGTAATAGTCCATGAAACGGGCCAGAATCGGCCGAAACTATGAGTGTCGATGACCGACACGTAAATGCACCTTGGGGTTCAACAACTAAGGAAATCACTTCGGGACCCCTAAATGATGAGTAATAGTCCACGAATCGCGTCAGAATTGGCCAAAACTTTGAATGTTGACGAAAGACACGCAAACGCACGTTGGGGATTGTCAATCGTGGAAATCGCTCTGGGACGGCAAAACGGTGAGTAATAGTGCACGAAACGGACCAGAAATTGGCCTAAATTGTGAGTGTTGTTGACTGACACGTAGATGCACCCTCGAGTTTGTCAACCGTGGAAATCACTCCGGGACCCCCAAAACTAAGTAATAGTGCAGGAAACGGGCCAAAATCGGCCCAAACTGCGCTAGTTTATTATCGACACGTAAGCGCTCCACGGGGTTCAACAACCATGGAAATCGCTTTGGGGCCCCAAAACGGTGAGTAATAGTCCACGAAACGGGCCAGAATCGGCCAAAACTGTGAGTGTTGATGACCGACACGTAAATGCACCACGCGGCCAAAATTGTGAGTGTTGATGACCGACACGTAAGCGCTCATTGGGGTTGAACAACTATGAAATCACTTTGGGACCCCAAAACGGTGAGTAATAGTCCACGAAACGCGTCAGAATTGGCCAAAACTGTGAGTGTCGATCACCGACACGTAAACGCACCCCGGGGTTCGTAAAACGTGGAAATTACTCCGGGACCCCCAAAACTAAGTAATAGTCCAAGAAACGGGCCAGAATCGGCTAAAGCTGCGATTGTTGGTGGCCTACACTTAAGCGCACATTAGGGTTCACCAACCATGGAAATCACTTTCGGACCCCAAAATGATGAGTAATAGTCCACGAAACATGTTAGAATCGGCCAAAACTGTGAGTGTTGATGACCGACACGTAAACGCACCCCGGGGTTCGTAGATCGGGGAAATCACTCCGGGGCCTCCAAAACTAAGTAATACTCCAGAATCGACCCAAACTGCGATGGTTGATGACCTGCACTTAAGCGCACCATGGTGTTCAACAACCATGGAAATCGCTTTGGTACCCCAAAATGGTGAGTAATAGTCCATGAAACGGGTCAGAATCGACAAAAACCGCGAGTGTTGATGACCGACACGTAAATACACTCCGGGGTTCATAAATCCTGGAAATCACTCCGGGACCCCCAAAACTAAGTAATAGTCCAAGAAACGGGCCAGAATCGGCCCAAACTGCGATTGTTGATGACCTACACTTAAGCGCACCTTTGGGTTCAACAACCATGGAAATCGCTTTGGGGCCCCAAAACGGTGAGTAATAGTCCACAAAATGGGTCAGAATCGACAAAAACCGCGAGTCTTGATAATCGACACATAAGCGCACCCGGGGGTTCGTCAATCGTGGAAATCACTCCGAGGCCCCAAAACAATGAGTAATAGTCCATGAAACGGGCCAGAATCGGCCAAAAATGCGAGTGTTGATGACCGACACATAAACGCACCCCGGTGTTCGTCAATCATGGAAATCACGTCGGGACCCAAAAACAAAGTAACAGTCCAAGAAACGGGCCAGAATCGGCCAAAACTGTGAGTGTTGATGACCGACACGTAAATGCACCCCGCGGTTCGTTAACCGTGGAAATCACTCCGGGGGCCCAAAAAAGTGAGTAATAGTCCAAGAAATGGGCCAGTATCAGCCAAAACTATGAGTGTTGATGACCGACATGTAAGCGCCTTGGGGTTCAACAACTATGGAAATCACTTCGGGACCTGAAAACGGTGAGTAATAGTCCACGAAACACGTTAGAATTGGCCAAAATTGGGAGTGTTGCTGACCGACACGTAAACACAACCCGGGGTTCGTAAATCGTGGAAATCATTTCGGGACCCACATAACTAAATAATAATCCAAGAAACGGGCCAGAATCGGCCCAAACTGCGATTGTTGATGACCTACACTTAACCGCACCTTGGCGTTCAACAACCATGGAAATCGTTTTGGGTCTCCAAAATGGTGAGTAATAGTCCACAAAACGGGTCAGAATCGACAAAAACCACGAGTGTTGATCACCGACACGTAAGCGCACCTTGGGGTTCAACAACTATGGAAATCACTTAGGGACCACAAAACGGTGAGTAATAGTCCACGAAACGCGTCAGAATTGGCCAAAACTATGAGTGTTGATGACCGACACGTAAATGCACCCCGGGGTTCGTAAATCGTGGAAATCACTCCGGGACCCCCAAAACTAAGTAATAGTCCAAGAAACGGGCCAGAATCGGCCCAAACTGCGATTGTTGATGACCTACACTAAAGCGGACCTTTGGGTTCAACAACCATGGAAATCGCTTTGGGGCCCCAAAACGGTGAGTAATAGTCCACAAAATGGGTCAGAATCGACAAAAACCGCGAGTGTTGATAATCGACACATAAGCGCACCCGGGGGTTCGTCAATCGTGGAAATCACTCCGAGGCCCCAAAACAATGAGTAATAGTCCACGAAACGGGCCAGAATTGGCCAAAACTGCTAGTGTTGATGACCGACATGTAAACACACTCTATGGTTCGTTAACCATGGAAATCACTCCAGGACCCCAAAACAGTGAGTAATAGTCCATGAAACGGGCCAGAATCGGCCGAAACTATGAGTGTCGATGACCGACACGTAAATGCACCTTGGGGTTCAACAACTATGGAAATCACTTTGGGACCCCTAAATGATGAGTAATAGTCCACGAATCGCGTCAGAATTGGCCAAAATTTTGAATGTTGACGAAAGACATGCAAACGCACGTCGGGGATTGTCAATCGTGGAAATCGCTCTTGGACGCCAAAACGGAGAGTAATAGTGCACGAAACGGACCAGAAATTGGCCTAAATTGTGAGTGTTGCTGACCGACACGTAAATGCACCATGGAGTTTGTCAACCGTGGAAATCACTCCGGGGCCCCCAAAACTAAGTAATAGTGCAGGAAACGGGCCAAAATCGGCCCAAACTGCGCTAGTTTATGATCGACACGTAAGCGCTCCATGGGGTTCAACAACCATGGAAATCGCTTTGGGGCCCCAAAACGGTGAGTAATAGTCCACGAAACGGGCCAAAACTGTGAGTGTTGATGACCGACACGTAAATGCACCACGCGGCCAAAATTGTGAGTGTTGATGACCGACACGTAAGCGCTCATTGGGGTTGAACAACTATGGAAATCACTTTGGGACCCCAAAACGGTGAATAATAGTCCACGAAACGTGTTAGAATTGGCCAACACTGTGAGTGTTGATCACCGACAAGTAAACGCACCCTGGGGTTCGTAAAACGTGGAAATTACTCTCGGACCCCCAAAACTAAGTAATAGTCCAAGAAACGGGCCAGAATCGGCCAAAGCTGCGATTGTTGGTGGCCTACACTTAAGCGCACATTAGGGTTCACCAACCATGGAAATCACTTTGGGACCCCAAAATGATGAGTAATAGTCCATGAAACACGTTAGAATCGGCCAAAACTGTGAGTGTTGATGACCGACACGTAAACGCACCCCGGGGTTCGTAAATCGTGGAAATCACTCCGGGGCCTCCAAAACTAAGTAATACTCCAGAATCGACCCAAACTGCGATGGTTGATGACCTGCACTTAAGTGCACCATGGTGTTCAACAACCATGGAAATCGCTTTGGTACCCCAAAATGTTGAGTAATAGTCCATGAAACGGGTCAGAATCGACAAAAACCGCGAGTGTTGATGACCGACACGTAAATGCACTCCGGGGTTCGTAAATCCTGGAAATCACTCTGGGACCCCCAAAACTAAGTAATAGTCCAAGAAACGGGCCAGAATCGTCCCAAACTGCGATTGTTGATGACCTACACTTAAGCGCACCATGGTGTTCAACAACCATGGAAATCGCTTTGGTACCCCAAAATGGTGAGTAATAGTCCACGAAACGGGTCAGAATCGACAAAAACCGCGAGTGTTGATGACCAACACGTAAATGCACGCCAGGGTTCGTTAATCATATAAATCACTTCGGGACCCCAAAACAGTGAGTAATAGTTTACAAAAAAAGGCAAGAATCGGCCAAAAGTGTAAGTGTTTATGACCGACACGTAAACGCACCCCGCGGTTCGTTAGTCGTGGAAATCACTTTGATGCCCCAGAACAGAGCGTAATAGTCCATGAAACGGGCCAGAATCGGCCAAAAGTGCGAGTGTTGATGACCGACACATAAACGCACCCCGGTGTTCGTCAATCATGGAAATCAGGTCGGGACCCAAAAACAGAGTAATAGTCCAATAAATGGTACCAGAATCGGCAAAACTATGAGTGTTGATGAACTACACTTAAGCGCGCCTTGTGGTTCAACAACTATGGAAATCGTTTCAGGACCTGAAAACGGTGAGTAATAGTCCACGAAACACATTAGAATTGGCCAAAACTGTGAATGTTCATGACCGACATGTAAACACACCCCGGGATTCGTAAATAGTAGAAATCATTTCGGGACCCCCATAACTAAGTAATAGTCCAAGAAACGGGCCAGAATCGGCCCAAACTGCGATTGTTGATGAACTACACTTAAGTGCACCTTGGGGTTCAACAACCATGGAAATAGCTTTGGGGCCCCAAAACAGTGAGTAATAGTCCACGAAACGGGTCAGAATCGACAAAAACCGCGAGTGTTGATAACCGCCCCGTAAGCGCACCCGGGGGTTCGTTAATCGTGGAAATCAACCCCGAGGCCCAAAACAGTGAGCGTTGATGACCGACACGTAAACGCGCCTTGGGGTTCAACAACAATGGAAATCGCTTTGGGACCCCTAAATGGTAAGTAATAGCCCATGAATCGCGTCAGAATTGGCCAAAACTATGAGTGTTGACGACAGACACGCAAACGCACCCCTGGGATTCTCAATCGTGGAAATCGCTCTGGGACGCCAAAACGGTGAGTAATAGTCTATGGAATGGGCCAGAATCGATCAGAACTGTGGGCGCTGATGATCGACACATAAACACAACCCAGTGTTCGTCAATCATGGAAATCACACCGGGAACAAAAAAAAGAGTAATAGTTCAAGAAACGTGCCAGAATCGGCAAAAACTGTGAGTGTTAATGACCGACACGTAAATGCACCCCGTGGTTCATTAACCATGGAAATCACTCCGGGGCCCCAAAACAGTAAGTAATAGTCCACAAAACGGGCCAGAATCAACCAAAACTGTGAGTGTTGATGACCGACACGTAAGCGCACCTTGGGGTTCAACAACTATGGAAATCACTTCGGGACCACAAATCGGTGAGTAACAGTCCACGAAACGCGACAGAATTGGCCAAAACTGTGAGTGTTGATGACCGACACGTAAATGCACCCCGGGGTTCATAAATCGTGGAAATCACTCCGGGACCCCGAAAACTAAGTAATAGTCCAAGAACGGGCCAGAATCGGCCCAAACTGCGATTGTTGATGACCTACACTTAAGCACACCTTGGGGTTCAACAACCATGGAAATCGCTTTGGGGCCCCAAACAGTGAGTAATAGCCCACGAAACGGGTCAGAATCGACAAAAGCCGCGAGTGTTGATAACCGACACATAAGCGCACCTGGGGGTTCATTAATCATGGAAATCACTCTGGGGCCCAAAACAATGAGTAATAGTCCACGAAACGGGCCAGAATCGGCCAAAACTGCTAGTGTTGATGACCGACATGCAAACACACTCTATTGTTCGTTAATCATGGAAATCACTCCGGGACCCCAAAACAGTGAGTAATAGTCCATGAAATGGTCCAGAATCGGCCGAATCTATGAGTGTTGATGACCGACACGTAAACGCACCTCGGGGTTCAACAACTATGTAAATCGCTTCGGGACCCCTAAATGATAAGCAATAGTCGACGAATCGCGTCAGAATTGGCCAAAACTATGAATGTTGGCCAAAACTGTGAATGTTGACGACAGACATGGAAATTGTGGTCGGTGCGTCGAAGAAGGCGATACAGAGATAGTGCCTTTTCTCCTAAGCGGGCGATAAAGCGACTTAAGGCAGCCACACATCCAGTTAGTTTTTGGATCTGCTTGAGGTCTGTTGGGATAGCCAACTGTGACAGAGCTCGGATTTTTTCCGGATTTGCTTCAATTCCTCTATTGGAAACGATGAAGCCGAGCAACTTCCCGGAGGGTACCCCGAAGACACATTTCTCTGGGTTGAGCTTGATGTCGTATGTTTGGTGGTTGTCGAACGTAAGCCTCAAGTCATCTATTAAATTTCAACGTGTCTTGTTTTGATGACCACGTCGTCTACATAGGCCTCTACTGTCTTGCCGATTTGTTTTTCCAGGCATGTCTGAATCATGCGTTGATAGGTTGCGCCGGTGTTTTTGAGCCCGAAAGGCATGGTGTTGAAACAGAAGGGGCCGTACGGTGTAATGAAGGCCGTTGCGGCCTGGTCGGACTCCACGATCTTGACTGATGGTATCCAGATTATGCGTCGAGGAAGCACAATGAGTCGTGTCCTGCGGTGGTGTCGATGATTTGATCAATGCGGGGGAGGGGGAAGGGATCCTTAGGGCAAGCTTTATTGAGGTCCTTTAAATTGACACATAAGCGCAAGGATTTGTCCTTCTTTGGTACCATTACCAAGTTTGCTAGCCAATCCCGATGTTTGATGTCTCTGATGAATCCGGCCTCGAGTAGCTTGGCTAGCTCCTCTCCCATGGCTTGTCGCTTGGGCTCTGAGAAGCGCCTAAGATTCTGCTTGACTGGCTTGTATCATTTCAGTATATTGAGGCTGTGTTTGGCCAGCCTGCGCGGGATGCCCGGCATGTCTGAAGGGTGCCAGGCGAAGATATCCCAATTCTCACGCAGGAAATCTCGCAGTGCGGCGTCAATTGTGGGGTTCAACTGTGTCCCAATGGAAGCTGTCTTTGTAGGGTCCATTGGGTGGACCTGGAATTTAACTATCTCGTCCGCGGGTTTGAAGCAGGTGGATTTAGGTCGCTTGTCGAGTATCACGTCGTCTCTGTCCACTGTTGCTCGCAGCGTTGTCTGTTCTTCGGCCACGAGGGCTTCTGATAATGCTTCCAGGGTGAGGGCAGCGGTTTTATTTTCGACGCGGAGTGCGACATCTATATCACTAGCTAGAATGATGATTCCGTTGGGCTGGGGAATTTTGAGCTTCATGTACCTGTAATGGGGTATAGCCTGGACACTCGTGAATGCGTCCCTCCCCAAGAGGGTGTGGTATCCGCTGCTGAATGGGGCCACCTGGAATGTAATTTCTTTGGACCTGTAATTCTCCGGCGTGCCGAATACCACATCCAGTGTGATTTTTCCCGCGCATCGCGCCTCCCGACTAGGGATGATTCCCCTGAAGGTTATGCTGCTTTGCTCAATGCGGCTCCTGTCAATTTCCATCTTGTTAAGGGTTTCCTCATAGATGAGGTTTAGTCCGCTTCCGCTATCCATGAGCACTTTAGTGAGCTTGAAGCCGTCCACGATTGGACTAATGACCAAAGCGGCTGGTGCTCGGACTGTTCGGAATTGAGGTTCGTCACTTGCATTGTAAGATATAGCCGTGTCGTTCCATGGATTTATTGTTGCCACGTGACAAACTTCGGCGAGGCTACTCTGAGCTCACTTGCGCCTATTGTTTGAGGAAAAAGTCTCGAAGACTGTAAATACCGTATTGTTGTTTCCAGCGGGATGTTGTTCTGCTGTATTATTTAAGAGGAGATCCTCGCCGCTCTTTGCTACCTGCCAGAGTATCCAACACGCTCTAAGGCTATGAGTTGGTGTAGTATCCGGTGTGCTGTGAATTTTGCACGGTCCACTGAGCCATTCTTCCAATACGGTTCTGTGCCTTGTATCAGGCTTTGATTTTTTGGTAATTTGATCGGGCAACTTACGAGAGCTTGCCCTTTTAGATCGGACGAAGGGTTTAGTGAGAGCCGAATTGTCCCAAAAGTTCGTTTGGGTTTTCCAGGCACTTTCCATCGTGCAGTATTTCTGCACTATGGCCGCTAAGTCAGCAAAGTGTACTATGTCACGGCGACTTATAGCGTTGAGGATCCCTTTGTCCGTGCAATTGTTGTAGAAGAGGGAGATTGTGTCTTCCTCGCGATAGTCCTTAACCTTGTTTAACACAAGGAGGAATCTGGCCCAGTAATGATGTACTGTCTCTTGTGGCTCTTGTCTAATATGCAGAATACTTAATAAATCTGGGTGGGTGTGTGGCTTTGATTCCGAATCCTGACCCAATCCAAAACCCAGGGGCCAAGAAGCTTCCGAGCTTAACGGCGCGGGCTCGAAGATGTCGCCCAATTTCTTCGGCCTGCCGCCCGACTCTGAATTCGGGGTTTGGGCTATGTCCTCCCGCGAGCGGGTGTCCGGCTCAGGGAGCTTGGAAATCCGGACATAGTTTGTCCTCAAAACGGAGGGGAAATTAGGATGATGCTCTTCCACTACCGCTATCTCATGGGTGACCGGCGGAGAGTAAATCTCCCTTTGGTCGGGTTTAAGCCCGATCCGGTCATAGTCCGTAGTGACGCCCAGGGCGGCAATGTGATCCAAGAGCTCATTGAGGGAAGAGAGCTCCATTGGGTCCATCTGTTCAGCGAATTCCGAATCAACATGGAGACTGTTTTTGATGACCTGAGAAGTCATTGTCAGCGCGAAAGCCGATCGGGCGGTCATGACGAAGTCGCCCAGCCGGGGAGTTTGGCCTAGAGCCAGGGCTCCCCCGGAGGTGATGTTGTCCTTGACAACGAGATGAGCCATCAAGCCTTATCGCGACGACACAGTGGAACTCTCAATGAAAGCACCAATGTCAGTGTCAAACCCGGCGGATCTCAGGTAGGGGGTCCTGAACTGTGCGTCTAAGGCTAATGGTAACAGGAGACTGGGGATGCGATGTTTACCCAGGTTCGGGCCCTCTCGATGGAGGTAATACCCTACTTCCTGCTTGATTGACCTTGATGAAATGAGTATTACAAGAGTTGATCTACCACGAGGTCAGAGAGGCTTAACCCTAGAAGCTAGCCTATGGTATGATTGTTGTTATGTCCTACGGACAAAACCCTCCGGTTTATATAGACACCGGAGCGGGCTAGGGTTACACAGAGTTGGTTACAGAGAAGGAGATCTATAATCCGGATCGCCAAGCTTGCCTTACACGCCAAGGAGAGTCCCATCCGTCCAAAGTCTTCAATCTTGTATCTTCATAGTCCAACAGTCCGGCCAAAGTATATTGTCCGGCCATACGGATACCCCTTCTCTAGGACTCCCTCACCCATTGCGCCAACAGACACACGCACACATCCTCGTGCTACACACGCACGCACATACACACACCTATGCCAAGGCACCGGCCGCTCCAGACACACCCGACGCGCGCCCATACACGCGCCTGGCATGCCCAACGCGGACGTCGTGTCTTATTCACCCAACACTCACCCCCTAAGCCGCGCTCAAAGCAGGCCGGTATACTCGACGTCGCCTTCCACCAACAGGGCTCGCTCCAACATCGGCTTCTTCTGCCACTGCGGGTAGTCTCGCTTGAAGTGCCCACGATCGCCACACTTGTAGCACCGTCCCCGCCGATTGCCATCGAAGCTCGAGGCCTCGCTGCGTGCGTCGGCGTCGTCCCGCGCTCCACCTTGACGCCGCTCCCATGCCCTCCACTGCGCGGCCATGTACAACAGCTCACCGTCAGCCCACTCGCCGCTCGCCTGTCCATGCCGACGCAGCCGCTCGTCGAACGCATTCAGGCGCCCGAGCGCGTCCTCGAAGAGCAGCGTCGAGAGGTCGCAAAACTGCTCCATCCCGGCGACCGCCGCGTACAAGCGATCCGGGACGCAATCCAGCAGCTTATTCACCATCGCCGCGTTCTCTTGCTCTGATCCCAGCCCGGCGTAGCTCGCCGCCATGCTGCTGATTTTGCCAGCAAAGTGATCTAGCGTCTCGCCGCTCCCCATCCACAGCAGCTCGAAGTCACTCTGCAGCGGTTCCAGCCACACCGCCCTGACGCGATCAGCCCCGACGAAGTGTGCCTTGAGGCTGGCCCAGAACTCTGCCGCCGTCTTCTTCGACGCCACCTGAAGGAGCAGGTTTTCCGCGAGCGCGCCGAGCAGGTACGCCCTCGCCGGCTTGTCCTTCTTGGCGATCACGGTCGCCGCCGCATCCTCCAGCACGACCACCGCCTTCCACAGCACCGCCGCGTCGAGGTTCACCTCGACCTTGATGGCCCATGCCGTGTAGTTGTCGCCGGTGAGCTGCGGAGCCGCCTGCGGCAGCGATCCGCACGCACCGCCGCCGTAGGGGACGATCGACATCGCCGGTGCGCCCTGGCCTTCACGTGTCTCTGATGCCAATTGTTGGAACCGACTAGCCCTAGATCTAGCCCTCTCCTCCCTCGAACTGATGTCTCTCTCTCCGGCCGTGGCACGAACCAGCAACGACAAGGTGAAAGGATGAAGAATAGGCACATAGTGGACACGGGTGGTTTTTTCTCAGGCGCTCGAACGCCACTTCCACGAGCACGAACTCGTCATCCCTGTCCGCTACAACACACGGGCAGGAGGGTTTTATACCCGCGTCCATCGGCGCTCTACACCGCGCCCCCGACGCAACCCCTCCACGCACTCCCCACGTCCTCGCGCTCCCGGCCTGCACTCCCGCCACGCACGCACGCAATCTGCACGACCAGGTCCTGCGCCTGACGTGGTCTACACCCGCGCCCATTGCGTCGACAGACACACGCACACATCCTCGTGCTGCACACACACGCACACACACACCTACGCCACGGGACCGGCCGTGCCCGACACACCCGACGCGCGCCCATACATGCGCCTGGCGTACCCAACGCAGACGCCGCGACTTATTCACCCAACAACTTAAACGCACCGCCGGGGATCGTCAATCATGGAAATCGCTCTGGGACACCAAAAACGGTGGGTAGTAGTCCACGAAACGGACCAGAATTGGCCAAAATTGTGAGTGTTGATGACTGACACGTAAACGCACCCTGGGGTTCGTCAATCGTGGAAATCACTTCAGGACCCCAAAACTGAGTAGTAGTCCAAGAAACGCGCCAGAATCGGCCCAAACTATGAGTGTTGACGACCAATGCGTAGGCACACCTTAGGATTCGACAACCATGGAAATCGCTTTGGGACCTCGAAACGGTAAGTAATAGTCCACGAAACGGGTCAGAATCGACAAAAACCGTGATTGTTGATGACCGACACGTAAATGCACCCCGGGGTTCACCAATCATGGAAATCACTTCGGGACCCCAAAATAGTGAGTAATAATCCATGAAACGGGTGACAATCGGCCAAGATGCGAGTGTTGATGACCGACACGTAAGCACACCTCGGGGTTCAACAATTATGGATATCGCTTCGGGACCCCAAATCAGTGAGTAATAGTCCACGAAACGGGTCAGAATTGGCCAAAACTGTGAGTGTTGACGACGGACATGTAAACGCACCCCAGGGATTGTCAATCATGGAAATCGCTTTAGGACCGCAAAATTGTGAGCAATTGTGCACGAAACGGACCAGAATCGGCCAAAACTGTGATTGTTGATGACCGACACATAAGCGCACCTTTGGGTTCAACAACCATGGAAATCGCTTTGGGACCCCAATACAGTGAGTAATAGTCCACGAAACGCGCCAGAATCGACAAAAACCGTGAGTGTTGATAACCGACACGTAAACGCACCCTGGGGTTCGTCAATCATGGAAATCACTTCGGGACACAAAAGGCAGTGAGTAATAGTCCACAAAACGGGCCAGAATCGGCCAAAACTGCAAGTGTTGATGACCGACACGTAAGCGCACCTTGCGGGTTCAACAACTATGAAAATCGCTTCTGGACCCCAAAACCGTGAGTAATAGTCCACGAAACGGGTCCGAATTGGCCAAAACTGTGAGAGTTGACGACGGACATGTAAACACACCCCGGGGATCGTCAATCGTGGAAATCGTTTTTGGACACCAAAACGGTGAGTAATTGTGCACGAAACGGACCAGAATCGGCCAAAACTGCGATTATTACTGACCGACACGTAAGCGCACCTTGGGGGTTCAAAAGCTATGGAAATCGCTTCGAGACCCCAAAACAGTGAGTAATAGTCCACGAAACGGGTCAGAATTGGCCAAAACTGTGAGTGTTGACGACGGACATGTAAACGCACCCCGGCGATTGTCAATCGTGGAAATCGCTTTAGGACCACAAAACGGTGAGTAATTGTGCACGAAACGGACCAGAATCGAACAAAACTGCGATTGTTGATGACCGACACGTAAGCGCACCATTGGGTTCAACAACCATGGAAATTGCTTTGGGACCCCAAAACAGTTAGGAATAGTCCACAAAACAGGACAAAATCAACAAAAACCGCGAGTGTTGATCACCAACACGTAAACTCGCCTTGGGGTTCGTCAATCGTGGAAATCACTCCAGGATCCAAAAACAATGAGTAATAGTCCACGAAACAGGCCAGAATCGACCAAAACTGCGGGTGTTGATGACCGACACGTAGGCGCCCCTTACGAGTTCAGCAACTATGGAAATCGCTTCGAGACCCCAAAACAGTGAGTACTAGTCCATGAAACGGGTCAGAATCGACAAAAACCGCGAGTGTTGATGACCGACACATAAACGCACCCCGGGGTTCATCAATCGTGGAAATCACTCCGGGACTCCAAAACGGTGAGTAATAATACACGAAACGGGCCAAAATCGGCCAAGACTACGAGTGTTGATGACCGACACGTAAGCGCACCTTGGGGTTCAAACACTATGGAAAAAGCTTCGGGACACCAAAACGGTGAGTAATAATCCACGAAACGGCTTAGAATTGGCAAAACCACGTGTGTTGACGATGGACACATATGTTGGAACTGACTAGCACTAGCTCTAGCCCTCTCCTCCCTTGCATTGATCTCTCTCTCTCTCTCCAGTCGTGGCACGAACCAACGATGACGAGGTGGAAGGAGAAGAAGAGGCACACCATGGACACGGGATGTTTTTTCTCAGGCGCTCCAACGTCACTTCCATGAGCACGAACTCGTCACCCCTGTCCGCTACAACACACGGGCGGGAGGGTTTTATACCTGCGTCCATCGACGCTCTACACCGGGACCCCGACGCACCCCCCCCCCTCCGCGAACTCCCCACATCCTCGCACTCCCGGCCCACGCTCCCGCCACGCACGCACGCGATCCGCGCGACCAGGTCCAACGCCCGATGTGGTCTACACCCGCGCCTGTTGCGCCAACAGACACACGCACACATCCTCGTGTTGCACACGCACGCACACACACACCTACGCCATGCCACCGGCCGCTGCCGACAGACCCGACGCACGCCCATACACGCGCCTGGCGTGCCCAATGCGGACGCCGCGGCTTATTCACCCAACACTCACCCCCCTAAGCCGCGCTTAGAGCAGGCCGGCATCCTCGACATCGCCTTTCGCAAACAGGGCTCGCTCCGGGATCGGCTTCTTCTGCCTCTATGTGTAGTCTCAATTGAAGTGCCCACGATTGCCGCACTTGTAGCACCGTCCCCGCCGATTGCCACCGAAGCCCGAGGCCTCGCTGCATGCATCGTCGTCGTCCCGCGCTCCGCCTTGACGCCGCTCACGTGCCCGCCACTGCGCCGCCGTGTACAACAGCTCACCGTCAGCCCACTCGCCACTCGCCTGTCCATGCCGACGCAGCCACTCATCGAACGCCTTCTGGCGCCCGAGCGCGTCCTCGAAGAGCAGCGTCGAGAGGATGCAAAACTGCTCCATCCTGGCGACCACCGCGTACAAGCGATCCGGGACGTAGTCCAGTAGCTTCTTCACCATCGTCGTGTATTCCAGCTCCGATCCCAGCCCGGCGAAGGTTGCCGCCATGCTGCTGATTTTGCCAGCAAAGTCATCCAGCGTCTCGCTGCTCCCCATCCGTAGCAGCTCGAAGTCACTCTGCAGCGTTGCCAGCCGCACCACCCTGATGCGATCAGCCCCAACGAAGCGCGCCTTGAGGCTGGCCTAGAGCTCCGCCACCGTCTTCTTCGACGCCACCTGCAGGAGCAGGTTTTCTGCGAGCGCGCCGAGCAGGTACGCCCTTGCCAGCTTGTCCCTCTTTGCGATCACGGCGACTGCTGCGTCCTCCAGCACGATCAACGCCTCCCACAGCCATGCTGCTTCGAGGTTCGCCTCGACCTTGATGCCCCATGCCGTGTAGTTGTCGCTGGTGAGCTACAGCGCCGCCTGCGGCAGCGATCTACCCGCACTGTCGTGGTAGGGACGATCGACATCGCCGGTGCGCCCTGGCCTTCATGTGGCTCTGATGCCAATTGTTTGAACCAACTAGCCCTAGCTCTAACCCTCTCCTCCCTCGCACTGATGTCTCTCTCTTCGGCCGTGGCACGAACCAGCGACGACGAGGTGAAAGGATGAAGAAGAGGCACACAGTGGACACCGGAGGTTTTTTCTCAAGCGCTCGAACGCCACTTCCATGAGCACGAACTCGTCACCCCTATCCGCGACAACACACGGCTGGGAGGGTTTTATACCCACGTCCATCGGCGCTCTACACACGCGCCCTCGAGGCAACGCCTCCACGCACTCTCCATGTCCTCGCGCTTCAAGCCCGCGCTCCCGCTGCGCACCCACGCGATCTGTGCGACCAGGTCCAGTGCCCGACGTGGTCTACACCCGCGCCCATTGCGCCGACAGACACACGCACACATCCTCATGCTGCACACGCAAGCACACACACACACCTACGCCACGGGACCGGCCGCGCCCGACACACCCGAACTGCGCCCATACATGCGCCCGGCGTGCCCAACGCAGACGCCGTGGCTTATTCACCCAACAACTTAAACGCATCCCCGGGGATCGTCAATCATGGAAATCGCTCTGGGACACCAAAAACGGTGGGTGGTAGTCCACGAAATGGACCAAAATTGGCCAAAATTGTGAGTGTTGATGACCGACACGTAAACGCACCCTGGGGTTCGTCAATCATGGAAATCACTTCGGGACCCCAAAATTGAGTAATAGTCCAAGAAACGCGCCAGAATCGGCCCAAACTATGAGTCTTGGCGACCAATGCGTAGGCACACCTTGGGATTCGACAACCATGGAAATCGCTTTGGGACCTCAAAACGGTTAGTAATAGTCCACGAAACGGGTCAGAATCGACAAAAACCGCTATTTATGATGACCGACAGGTAAACGCACCCCGGGGTTCGCCAATGATGGAAATCACTCCGGGACCCCAAAATAGTGAGTAATAATCCATGAAACGGGTGACAATCGGGCAAGATGTGAGTGTTGATGACCGACACGTAATCGCACATTGGGGTTCAAAAATTATGGAAATCGCTTCGGGGCCCCAAATCAGTGAGTAATAGTCCACAAAACGGGTCAGAATTGGCCAAAACTGTGAGTGTTGACGACGGACATGTAAACACACCCTGGGGATTGTCAATCGTGGAAATCGCTTTAGGACCACAAAATTGTGAGCAATTGTGCACGAAACGTACCAGAGTCGGCCAAAACTGCGATCGTTGATGACCGACACGTAACCGCACCTTTGGGTTCAACAACCATGGAAATCGCTTTGGGACCCCAAAACAGTGAGTAATAGTCCACGAAACGGTCCAGAATCGACAAAAACAGTGAGTGTTCATGACCGACACGTAAACGCACCCTAGGGTTCGTCAATCATGGAAATCACTTCGGGACACAAAAAATAGTGAGTAATAGTCCACGAAACGGGTCAGAATCGGCCAAATCTGCGAGTGTTGACGACCGACACGTAAGCGCACCTTGCGGGTTCAACTACTATGGAAATCGCTTCTGGACCCCAAAAACGTGAGTAATAGTCCACGAAACGGGTCCGAATTGGCCAAAACTGTGAGTGTTGACGACGGACATGTAAACGCACCCCGGGGATCGTCAATCGTGGAAATCGCTTTAGGACCGCAAAACGGTGAGTAATTGTGCACGAAACGGAATAGAATCGGCCAAAACTGCGATTATTGATGACCGACACGTAAGCGCACCTTGGGGGTTCAAAAACTATGGAAATCGCTTCGGGACCCCAAAACAGTGAGTAATAGTCCATGAAACGGGTCAGAATTGGCCAAAACTATGAGTGTTGATGACGGACATGTAAACGCACCCCGGGGATTGTCAATCCTGGAAATCGCTTTAGGACGTCAAAACGGTGAGTAATTGTGCAGGAAACGGACCAGAATCGGACAAAACTGCGATTGTTGATGACCGACATGTAAGCGCACCTTTGGGTTCAACAATCATGGAAATCACTCTGGGACCCAAAAACAGTGAGTAATAGTTCACGAAACGGGACAAAATCAACAAAAATTGTGAGTGTTGATGACCAACACGTAAACGCGCACTAGGGTTCGTCAATTGTCGAAATCACTCCGGGACCCAAAAACAATGAGTAATAGTCCACGAAACGGGCCAGAATCGACTAAAACTGTGGGTGTTGATGACCGACACATAGGCGCCACTTGCGGGTTCAACAACTATGGAAATAGCTTCGGCACCCCAAAACAGTGAGTACTAGTCCATGAAACGGGTGAGAATCGACAAAAACCCCGGGGTTCGTCAATCGTGGAAATCACTCCGGGACTCCAAAACGGTGAGTAATAGTACACGAAATGGGCCAGAATCGGCCAAGACTACGAGTGTCGATGACCGACACGTAAGCACACCTTGGGGTTCAAACACTATGGAAATAGCTTCGGGACCACAAAACGGTGAGTAATAATCCATGAAACGGCTTAGAATTGGCAAAACCACGTGTGTTGACGACGGACACATATGTTGGAACCGACAAGCCCTAGCTCTAGCACTCTCCTCCCTCACACGGATCTCTCTCTCTCCGGTCGTGGCACGAACCAACGACGACGAGGTGGAAGGAGGAGGAAGAGGCACACCATGGACACGGGAGGTTTTTTCTCAGGCGCTCGAACGTCACTTCCACGAGCACGAACTCGTCACCCTTGTCCGCTACAACACACGGGCAGGAGGGTTTTATACCTGCGTCCATCGACGCTCTACACCGGGCCCCCGACGCACCCCCCCCCCTCCGCGAACTCCGCACGTCCTCGCACTCCCGGCCCGCGCTCCCGCCACGCACGCACGCGATCTGCGCGACCAGGTCCAGCACCCGACGTGGTCTACACCCGCGCCTGTTGTGCCAACAGACACATGCACACATCCTCGTGCTGCACACGCACGCACACACACACCTACGCCACGGCACCGGCCGCTCCCGACAGACCAGACGCGCGCCCATAAACGCGCCTGGTGTGCCCAACGCGGATGCCGCTGCTTATTCACCCAACACTCACCCCCCTAAGCCGCACTCAGAGCAGGCCTGCATCCTCGACATCGCCTTCCACAAAAAGGGCTCGCTCCAGGATCGGCTTCTTCTGCCTCTGTGGGTAGTCTCACTTGAAGTGCCCACGATCGCCGCACTTGTAGCACCGTCCCCGCCGATTGCCACCGAAGCCCGAGGCCTCGCTGCGTGCGTCGTCGTCGTCCCGTGCTCCGCCTTGGCGCCGCTCCCGTGCCCGCCACTACGCCGCCGTGTACAACAGCTCACCGTCAGCCCACTCGCCGCTCGCCTGTCCATGCCGACGCAGCCGCTCGTCGAACGCCTTCAGGCTCCTGAGCGCGTCCTCGAAGAGCAGCGTCGAGAGGATGCAAAACTGCTCCATCCCGGCAACCGCCGCGTACAAGCGATTCGGGACGTAGTCCAACAGCTTCTTCACCATCGCCGCGTTTTCCAGCTCCGATCCTAGCCCGGCGTAGGTTGCCGCCATGCTGCAGATTTTGCCAGCGAAGTCATCCAGCGACTCGCCGCTCCCCATCCGTAGCAGCTCGAAGTCACTCTGCAGCGTTGCCAGCTGCACCGCCCTTACGGGATCAGCCCCGACGAAGCGCGCCTTGAGGCTGGCCCAGAACTCCGCCGCCGTCTTCTTCGACGCCACCTAGAGGAGCAGGTTTTCCGCAAGCGCGCCGAGAAGGTACGCCCTTGCCGGCTTGTCCTTCTTGGCGATCACGGCAGTCGCCGTGTCCTCCAGAATGACCAACGCCTCCCACAACCACACCGCATCGAGGTTCGCCTCGACCTTGATGTTCCACGCTGTGTAGTTGTCGCCGGTGAGCTGCGGAGCCGCTGCGGTAGCGATCCGCCCGCACCGCCGCCGTAGGGGACGATCGACATCGCCGGTGCGCCCTGGCCTTCACGTGGCTCTGATGCCAATTGTTGGAACCGACTAGCCCTAGATCTAACCCTCTCCTCCCTCGCACTGATGTCTCTCTCTCCGGCCGTGACACGAACCAGCGACGACGAGGTGAAAGGATGAAGAATAGGCACACAATGGACACGGGTGGTTTTTTCTCAGGCGCTCGAATGCCACTTCCACGAGCACGAACTCGTCACCCCTGTCCGCTACAACACACGGGCGGGAGGGTTTTATACCCACGTCCATCGGCGCTCTACACCGCGCCCCCGACGCAACGCCTCCATGCACTCTCCACGTCCTTGCGCTCTAGGCCCGCGCACCCACGCGATCTGTGCGACCAGGTCCAGCGTCCGACGTGGTCTACACCCGCGCCCATTGCGCCGACAGACACACGCACACATCCTCGTGCTGCACACGTACGCACACAAACACCTATGCAATAGGACTGGCCACGCCCCACACACCCGACGCGCGCCCACACATGCGTCTGGCGTGCCCAACACAGACGCTGCGGCTTATTCACCCAACAACTTAAACGCACCCTCGGGGATCGTCAATCGTGGAAATCGCTCTGGGACCCCAAAAACGGAGGGTAGTAGTCCACGAAACGGACCAGAATTGGCCAAAATTGTGAGTGTTGATGACCGACACGTAAACGCACCCTGGGGTTCGTCAATCATGGAAATCACTTCGGGACCCCAAAACTGAGTAATAGTCCAAGAAACGGGCTAGAACCGGCCCAAACTACGAGTCTTGACGACCAATGCGTAGGCACACCTTGGGATTCGACAAACATGGAAATCGCTTTGGGATCCCGAAACAGTAAGTAATAGTCCACGAAACGGGTCAGAATCGACAAAAACCGCGACTATTGATGACCAACACGTAATAGCACCCCGGGGTTCGCCGATCGTGGAAATCACTCCGGGACTCCAAAATAGTGAGTAATGATCCATGAAACGGGCGAGAATCGGCCAAGATGCGACTGTTAATGACCGACATGTAAGCGCCCCTTGGGGGTTTCAAAAACTATAGAAATCGCTTCGGGACCCCAAAACAGTGAGTAATAGTCCACGAAACGGGTCAGAATTGGCGAAAACTGTGAGTGTTGACGACGGACATGTAAACGCACCCTGGGGATTGTCAATCGTGGAAATCGCTTTAGGACCACAAAATGGTGAGTAATTGTGCACGAAACGGACCAGAATCGGCCAAAACTGCGATTATTGATGACCAACACGTAAGCGCACGTTTGGGTTCAACAACCATGGAAATCGCTTTGGGACCCCCAAAACAGTGAGTAATAGTCCATGAAATGGGCCAGAATCGACAAAAACCGCGAGTGTTGATGACCGACACGTAAACGCACCCCAGGGTTCGTCAATCGTGGAAATCACTCTGGGACCCAAAAACAGTGAGTAATAGTCCACGAAACGGGACAGAATCAACAAAAATTGTGAGTGTTGATGACCAACACGTAAATGCGCCCTGGGGTTCGTCAATCGTCGAAATCACTCCGGGACTCAAAAACAATGAGTAATAGTCCATGAAACGGGCCAGAATCGACCAAAACTGTGGGTGTTGATGACCGACACGTAGGCGCCACTTGCGGGTTCAACAACTATGGAAATCGCTTCGGCACCCCAAAACAGTGAGTACTAGTCCATGAAACGGGTCAGAATCGACAAAAACCGCGAGTGTTGATGACCAACACATAAACGCATCCCGGGGTTCGTCAATCGTGGAAATCACTCTGGGACTCCAAAACGGTGAGTAATAGTACACGAAATGGGCCAGAATCGGCCAAGACTAAGGGTGTCGATGACCGACACGTAAGCGCACCTTGGGGTTCAAACACTATGGAAATCGCTTCGGGACCACAAAACGGTGAGTAATAATCCACGAAACGGCTTAGAATTGGCAAAACCACGTGTGTTGAAGACGGACACTTATGTTGGAACCGACAAGCCCTAGCTCTAGCACTCTCCTCCCTCTCACTGATCTCTCTCTCTCCGGTCGTGGCACGAACCAACGACGACGAGGTGGAAGGAGGAAGAAGAGGCACACCATGGATACGGGAGGTTTTTTCTCACGCGCTCGAACGTCACTTCCATGAGCACGAACTCGTCACCCCTGTCCGCTACAACACAAGGGTGGGAGGGTTTTATACCTGCGTCCATCGGTGCTCTGCACCAGGCCCCCGACGCACACCCCCCCTCTGCGAACTCCCCACGTCCTCGCACTCCTGGCCCGCGCTCCCGCCACGCACGCACGGGATCCACGCGACCAGGTCCGGCACCCGACGTGGTCTACACCCGCGCCTGTTGCGCCAACAGACACATGCACACATCCTCGTGCTGCACACGCACGCACACACACACACACACCTACGCCACGGCACCGGCCGCTCCCGACAGACCCGACGCGCGCCCATACACGCACCTGGTGTGCCCAATGCGGACGCCGCTGCTTATTCACCCAACACTCACCCCCCTAAGCCGCGCTCAGAGCAGGCCGGCATCCTTGACATCTCCTTCCACAAACAGGGCTCGCTCCGGGATCGGCTTCTTCTGCCTCTGCGTGTAGTCTCGCCTGAAGTGCCCACGATCGCCGCACTTGTAGCACCGTCCCCGCCGATTGCCACCGAAGCCCGAGGCCTCGCTGCGTGCGTCGTCGTCGTCCCGTGCTCCGCCGTGACTCCGCTCCCGTGCCCTCCACTGCGCCGCCGTGTACAACAGCTCACTGTCAGCCCACTCGCCGCTCGCCTGTCCACGCCGACGCAGCCGCTCGTCGAACGCCTTCAGGCGCCCGAGCGCGTCCTCGAAGAGCAGCGTCGAGAGGATGCAAAACTGCTCCATCCCGGCAACCACCGCGTACAAGCGATCCGGGACATAGTCCAGCATCTTCTTCACCATCGCCGCGTTTTCCAGCTCCGATCCTAGCCCGGCGTAGGTTGCCTCCATGCTGCTGATTTTGCCAGCGAAGTCATCCAGCGTCTCGCCGCTCCCCATCCGTAGCAGCTCGAAGTCACTCTACAGCGTTGCCAGCCGCACCGCCCTGACGCGATCAGCCCCGACGAAGCGCGCCTTGAGGCTGGCCCAGAACTCCGCTGCCGTGTTCTTCGACGCCACCCACAGGAGCAGGTTTTCCGCGAGCGCGCCGAGAAGGTACGCCCTTGCCGGCTTGTCCTTCTTGGCCGCCGCCGCGTCCTCACGCACGACCAACGCCTCCCACAACCACACCGCATCGAGGTTCGCCTCGACCTTGATGGCCCACGCCGTGTAGTTGTCGCCAGTGAGCTACGGAGCCGCCTGCGGCAGCGATCCGCCCGCACCGCTGCCATAGGGGACGATCGACATCGCCAGTGCGCCCTGGCCTTCACGTGGCTATGATACCAATGGTTGGAACCGACTAGCCCTAGATCTAGCCCTCTCCTCCCTCGCACTGATGTCTCTCTCCGGCCGTGGCACGAACCAGCGATGATGAGGTGAAAGGATGAAGAATAGGCACACAGTGGACACGGGAGGTTTTTTCTCAGGCGCTCGAACGCCACTTCCACAAGCACGAACTCGTCACCCCTGTCCGCTACAACACACGGGCGGGAGGGTTTTATACCCGCGTCCATCGGCGCTCTACACCGCGCCCCCGACGCAACGCATCCACGCACTCTCCACGTCCTCGCGCTCCAGGCCCGCGCTCCCGCCGCGCACCCACGCGATCTGTGCGACCAGGTCCAGCGCCCGACGTGGTCTACACCCGCGCCCATTGCACCGATAGACACACGCACACATCCTCGTGCTGCACACGCACGCACACAAACACCTATGCAACGGGACCGGCCGCGCCCCACACACCCGACGCGCGCCCACACATGCACCTAGCGTGCCCAACACAGACGCTGCGGCTTATTCACCCAACAACTTAAACGCACCCTCGGGGATCGTCAATCGTGGAAATCGCTCTGGGACCCCAAAAACGGAGGGTAGTAGTCCACGAAACGGACCAGAATTGGCCAAAATTGTGAGTGTTGATGACCGACACATAAACGCCCCCTGGGTTCGTCAATCATTGAAATCACTTCGGGACCCCAAAACTGAGTAATAGTCCAAGAAACGGGCCAGAACCGGCCCAAACTACGATTCTTGATGACCAATGCGTAGGCACACCTTGGGATTCGACAACCATGGAAATCGCTTTGGGATCCTGAAACAGTAAGTAATAGTCCACGAAACGGGTCAGAATCGACAAAAACCGCGACTATTGATGACCAACACGTAATAGCACCCCGGGATTCGCCGATCGTGGAAATTACTCCGGGACTCCAAAATAGTGAGTAATGATCCATGAAACGGGCGAGAATCGGCCAAGATGCCACTGTTAATGACCGACATGTAAGCGCCCCTTGGGGGTTTCAAAAACTATAGAAATCGCTTCGGGACCCCAAAACAGTGAGTAATAGTCAACGAAACGGGTCAGAATTGACCAAAACTGTGAGTGTTGACGACGGACATGTAAATGCACCCTGGGGATTGTCAATCGTGGAAATCGCTTTAGGACCACAAAACGGTGAGTAATTGTGCACGAAACGGACCAGAATCGGCCAAAACTGCGATTGTTGATGACCAACACGTAAGCGCACCTTTGGGTTCAACAACCATGGAAATCGCTTTGGGACCCCAAAACAGTGAGTAGTAGTCCATGAAATGGGCCAGAATCGACAAAAACCGCGAGTGTTGATGACCGACACGTAAACGCACCCCGGGGTTCGTCAATCGTGGAAATCACTCTGGGACCCAAAAACAGTGAGTAATAGTCCACGAAACGGGCCAGAATCGGCCAAAACTGCGAGTGTTGATGACCGACATGTAAGCACCTCTTGCGGGTTCAACATAATTGAAATCACTTCGGGACCCCAGGAGTAATAGTCCACGAAACGGGTCAGAATTGGCCAAAACTCTGATTATTGACGACAGACATGTCAACGCACCCCGAGGATCGCCAATCATGGAAATCGCTTTAGGACCCCAAAATGGTGAGTAATTGTGCACGAAATGGTCCAGTATCGGCCAAAACTGCGATTATTGATGACCGACACGAAAGCGCACCTTGGGGTTCAACAACCATGGAAATTGCTTTGGGACCCCAAAACAATGAGCAATAGTCCAGGAAACGGGACAAAATCAACAAAAACCGCGAGTGTTGATGACCAACACATAAACGCACCCCGGGGTTTGGCAATCGTGGAAATCACTCCGGGACCCAAAAACAACGAGTAATAGTCCACGAAACGGGCCAGAATCGACCAAAACTGCGATTGTTGATGACCGACACGTAAGCGCACCTTTGGGTTCAACAACCATGGAAATCGCTTTAGGACCACAAAACGGTGAGTAATTGTCCACGAAATGGACCAGAATCAGCCAAAACTGATTATTGATGACCGACACGTAAGCGCACGTTTGGGTGTAACAACCATGGAAATCGCTTTGGGACCCCAAAACAGTGAGTAATAGTCCACGAAACGGGCCAGAATCGACTAAAACCGCGAGTGTTGTTGACCGACCCGTAAACGCACCCTAGGGTTCGTCAATCGTGGAAATCACTCTGGGACCCAAAAACAGTGAGTAATAGTCCACGAAACGGGCCAGAATCGGCCAAAACTGCAAGTGTTGATGACCGACACGTAAGCACACCTTGCGGGTTCAACAACTATGGAAATCACTTTCGGACCCCAAAACGGTGAGTAATAGTCCATGAAATGGGTCAGAATTGGCCAAAACTGTCAGTGTTGACGACGGACATGTAAACGCACCTCGGGATTGTCAATCGTGGAAATCGCTTTAGGACCCCAAAACGGTGAGTAAATTGTGCATGAAACGGACCAGAATCGGCCAAAACTGCGATTATTGATGACCAACACGTAAGCGCACCTTGGGGTTCAACAACCATGGAAATTGTTTTGGGACCCCAAAATAGTGAGTAATAGTCCACGAAACGGGACAAAATCGACAATATCGCGAGTGTTGATGACCACCGCGTAAACGCACCCCAGGGTACGTCAATCGTGAAAATCACTCCGGGACCCAAAAACAATGAGTTATAGGCCAGGAAACGGGCCAGAATCGACCAAAATTGCGGGTGTTGACGACCGACACATAAGCACACCTTGCGGGTTCAACAACTATGGAAATCGCTTCAGGACCCCAAAACGGTGAGTACTAGTCCATGAAACGGGTCAGAATCGACAAAAACCGTACGTGAGGGTATAGGTATAGATATAGATTTGGGAAAATAAACATAGTACATATCGTAATGTGCCCGTACGTGAGGGTTCCCTATATCTGGATTATTGCAAGTGATTGATCATGCGAAACAAAATCGCCAATAGAAATAGGAAGAAATAAAAATGAAAATAAGAAACAAAACAAGTATATGGGTGAACGAGGTGCCAATTACGGAGCTGGGTGAGAAGCCTCGGTAAAGCCTGTATCCATAACCGAGAACTTCTGAGCGGGTGGCGCGGCAAGGACTTGCTCAGCAGCCTTCTTGTAGGCCGACATGAATGCTTCTAATTTGGCCTTGTCTCCTTTGGCCGTGTCCACCTTGGCCATAGCGAGGAGTTGCTGCTTCTCCCCAGCCGCTTTTACTTCGGGTATTTTCGATGGTGGGGTGGCGGCGATGACGTCGTCAATGGCCACATCCATGAGCCCGACAAGGGCCATCTTGAACAGCTCCTCGCCGGACTTCGTGACGGTGGCCCTTGACGTCTGTAATAATGAAGTTGCCACCATGACGATGACAAGGATTCGTGCCACCGCAATCTTCTTGGCTGCGGCCATTACTCTAGTTGACATGTGGTAGAGGGATGATTCAACGAGATGTTGCTGCTTTCAATGAGATCGATGCTTACGTCGGGGACTCTTATGAAGGTGATTGTGGCTTTAAATAGGAGATGTTGCACAACGAGAGCATGAGGTCATGAGAGCTTCGCGGATGCCATACTGCATGTGGGTGAAAATTTGGTTGCACCCATGCATGTCTACCCCATATGAGCCACAAGTGAGATGCCCTCAATAATTCCTAGGAAATAGGGGTACCATCTATCTAGCTAGAAACCACAATGAGTAAAACGACCGGATGTGCATGGTTCCAAATCTGAGAGGTTCATGATACAACCTTTTGAATGAGGAGTCCATGAAACAGCCAATTGCCTCGTACGCTCGCCTCAAGAAGGTTCACATATTTTATTTTATTTTACAAATTTGGAAAAAGTTCACAAAATTATTCACAAATTTTCAGAAACAAAATCCTACTTTGAAAACTCTTCAGGAATTTTAAAAACCTTCAGGAATATGAAAAATGATAATGAATTTGAAAAATATCACAGATTTTGAAAATTAATTTAAAAATTTTGCATTTTTCTGAAGGCTCGTAAATTTAAATAAAAATCTATAGAATTTCAAAATAAATTTGGAAAAAAATTCATAAATTAAAATATCTTCGCAAGTTTTGAAAAACTTTGTGAAATTGTTAAAAGTTTGTAATTTTGTAAAAACATGAGTTTTTTAAAAAAAATTGGAAATAAAAAAGTGGGAAACTAAAAAGAAAAATTGAAAAGCAAACACCTATATTTGCTAAATGGCTTTAGATGGGCTTGCCCGCTCATGAAACAAGCGAAGAGTGGCTACAGCCCAATAGGAATTAGCCATGCTATAGCAAGGGGTCCTATCTGCCGCTCTCTGCGGCAGAATGTTGACTCTACGCACAGTCCCTCCCGACTGGGCCGGCCCATTTGGGTAATGTACAGTACTGAACGGAAAATGCAGCGCTCGGAAAAAGACTGCGCTAAGCAGAGTTCGAACCTGAGACCAGACGCTTCAAAAAGTACATCTAGCCAATTGAGCTACCTGGTTCGAAATGCATCGCAAAATATTAAGAACCAAACCGAGTGCACAATCGAATATTTTTCATTTTCTTTTACAGAAAGCATTATTTTGAGAAAAAACCTGAATGTTGTATGAAACAGAGAACACTTTTAGAAATTGTGAATAAAACTTTAAAACTCAATCATTTCGAAAAATGCAAACAATTCCTGCAAACGTGATGTTTTTAAAAAATACCCAAATATAGAAAACGTGAACTTTTTTGGAAAGCAGAACATTCTTAAATTTCCAAAAAACAATTGTATACACAGACATTATTGAAAAATGGAACATTTCTTGAAACTGCTGAACAAAACTTGAAAACGTGAACAGGTTTTAAACTTGCGTACTTTTTTAAAACTCTCAAAAAAAATTGAAACAAGAAATTTTTTTGAATTTGTGAACAATTCTTTTAATGGAAACATTTATTGAAACTCGCAACAAAATTTGAAAACATGAACATTTTTCTGAAATTGGTGAACAAATTTTGAAATTGGAAGATGTTATAAACTCCTACACGAAATTAGAAAACATGATTTTTTTTAACTTATGTATATTTTATTTAAAAGCGAACATTTTTAATAATATGCGAACATTCTTTTAGAAAATGAAGATCATCTTTTGACTTTGTGAACAAAAATTAATAACAAGAACATTTTTTGAACTTCTGAACATTTTTTAAATTTAGAAAAGAATTTCAAGTTCCGGAGAACAAAAAGGAAATAAAAAGAGGAGAAAAAGAAATTGAAAAATGAAATACAGACACAAAAAACGAAGAAAGTAAAATAAAAAAACAGTAAAATAAAACAATGAAAATTAAAAAAGAAAAAGAAATAGAAAAAATCAGGGCAAAACCGGTTCAAGAACCTTCTAGAAGGTTCCCCAAACCAGTCAGGAACTTTCCACAATGTTCCCAGGACCGGACAGTGTGCTATCTCGTCTTTGGGCTGGCCCATCTTGATGGCTTGGTCGTTCGCCTCTGTCCGAAGCAGCGACAACTGGGTGATCCTATGTTCCGCTCGTTACGGCAGAACGTCGAAAAATGTTCTGTGAAGTTTCCTGACTGGGCCGGCCCAGGTGGCTAGCGAGCAGTGCAAAGCGGAAAACTGTAACGCTAAAAAAAAGGCGCGCTCAGTAAGGCTCAAACTAGATAGCAGGTGGTTAAGGCAAAGTGGTGTTTACCAGTTAAGCTAGCTGGCTATATTGTGCACTAAGCTGCGCAGAAACTTAAGAACCAAACCGAATGTAGATCCGAACATTTTCTAAATTTTGATCGCAAAAAAATTCTGAAAAAAACATAATATTCTACGAAATCCGAACACTTTTAAAAATTGTGAACAAAATTTGACAAGACTCAAATATTTCGAAAAAAAGCGAACAATTTTAGGAAGCAAGATTATTTTTTAAACTCCCCGTAAAATTGAAAACACAAACACCATTTAAAATATTGCAAACATCTTTAGAAAATTCCGAACAAAATTTCATAAATTTCAAAGAGGAACATTTTTCAATCTCGTGAAACTTTTTTGAAGACATAATCATTGTTTAATATATGGTGGACATTTTTTGAAACTCCCAAACAAAATTTGAAATGTGTGATCAAATTTTTGAAATGGGAACATTTTATGAAACTCACGAACAAAAATTTCAAACATGAACATTTTTTGTAAATTGTGAACAAATTTTGAATTAGAAACATTTATTGAAACTCAGGAACAAAAATATAATACAAATATTTTTCTTAAATTTGCTAACAAATTTTGTGAAGTTGTGAAATTTGAAAAGAAAAACATAAATTAAAGAAACAAAAACTAAACAAAACAAATCAAAAAGGAAACAAACAGAAACTATGCGAAATCACTAGTTAAAGAGTACTCGTTGTGAAGATCATTCCAATTCCCAGTTTGCGACAAGTGGCGCGCTGCATGTGCGCCACTTGTCGCAACCTAAGATTTCTTCTTTTTTTGTAGATCCGTTTATTCAAAACGTTTTATCTCTTAAACCGTGCGTCTAGTTCGCGTCGAGATATTCAAAACTAGATCCCGTGTTGATAGATTTTGACGAACTTTTTTTCACGAAAAAAACCGGACAAAAAAACCAGAGGAAAAAACCGAACCAGGAGCACGGGTTTTTCCCTTTTCGAAAGAGGCGCGCCCGTGCCTCTGACGAAATCACAACCGTGCCTCTCGCAGAAGCAAAACCGTGACTCTCGCGAAAGAAAAAAAATACATAAAACACATTTTTTACGTTTCCGAGAAGGCATGGTTGTGACTCTCGCGAAAGCACAACCGTGCCTCTCACGGAAGCAAAAAAACAGAAAACGTTTTTTTCATTTCTAAGAGGCAGGGCCGTGACTCTCGCGAAAGCACAACCGTGCCTCTCAGGGAAGCAAAACCGTGCCTCTCGCGAAAAGAAAAAAAATGTGTTTTTTTTTGTTTCCATGAGGCACGGGCGTGCCTCTCGTGAGAGCACAACCGTGCCTCTCACGAAAGGGAAAAGCTAGGGAAGACCGGTGAAAAACCAAAACATTGAAAAACCTCAGAAAAAAACATTTTAAAAGCCGAAAACGCATGCGGAAAAATAAAATAAAAATCCAGAGGAAGGGCCCAGAGCGTGACACGTGGCGAATCGCTGAGAGCGCGCCAAGTGGCGCTGATCGTTGTGAGGCTTCCGAAGGAGCGCTCGTTAATTAGTCGCTCTCGAAACTATTTATAAGTGGACCAGCCCATGTCTGTCGCTCGCTGTGCTTCTATGTGGGATTGCTTGACAGTTCGTCACATCAAGCGGCGAATAGGATTTACCGCAACAACTTGATGCAGCGAGCCTCCGTTAGGAAATTCCCACCATAGCCACCAAACGCGCAAACACATGGCCTCACGTGCACTTCGAAAAAAATTCATTCATAAAAAAATGCCAAAAATGGTTGGGATCCAAAAAATATTGTGAATGAGACAACACAATCACTAATTTGAAATTACTCAAATTCGAATACATATTCATGAATTTAAAAAATGTTCACTGATATTAATTTGTTTTATGAATTGCAAAACATGTTCATCAAATATAAAAATATCCCAAATTTCAAAAAAAACATCATGGATTTGAAAAACAAATCCAGAATTTAAATAACATTGTGAGACAAGGTTCAAAATTTGGAAACATATTCAGAATTAATAAACTTCTTAGTTTTAAAAATGTTCTTGGATTTTTAAAAAATATTCGACAATTAAATATAAACAAATTTGAATAAATTTCCCAAATTTTGAAAGAGTAGTTTTCACATTTTAAAATTGTTCTCATATTTCAAACAAATTGTATGAATTTTAAAATTGTTCCTGGATTTAAATTTTTCATGAATTTGATAATTTTTCATAGATTTCAAAATATGTTCTGATTTTTCTATAAATGAACTTGAAAATAATTCTCCTATATAAAAACTGAATTTTCTAAAATGTTTACTAATTGAGAAAAATCCGGGACTTCAAAAAAATGTTAATGAATTTTTAAACTATTCTCATATTTGAAAAAGAAATCAAATTCTAAAATCTACCCATATTTGAATAAATGTTCATGAATTTTGAAAATAATCATATTTAGCAAATGTTCTTGAAATGTACTGCGATGGGAAGAAGCACGTCCCTTCAAATCTTGATATTAATATGGATTGTGGAAGAAACTGAAAGACCGTAATGACACCAAAATAAATTTCAAAGGATTGCTAGCCAAGATGAAAGGTGACAGCACATCAAATTTTGTCAGGCCATTTCTCTTGTACACCATAGGCAAATATGTATGCCGAACAAAAGAGGAGTATGTGGATAACAAATATATTGGGATTGTTAGAAACGTTGAGACGATAAAGGGCACAAATCTTGGACAGCTAACACTTGACTATCTTATGGATAACGTGTAGAATTTTGTAAATGGTGAGGCCAATCTGGAGGGGAACCTATCACTGCTGCAGGTAATTCGCAGTAGTACAATTATCAATTACCTAACACACATTACATAATGTACGAGAATGTTTGTAAACTGCTTTTGTTGGCATGCAGACATGGTACTATGAGATGTTCAGAGTGCACCGATTGAACTCTAGCATCTTGTATGAATAAGGGATAAAGCCGCTGATCCAGAACTGGAGCGAGGAGAAGGCAACAAAGATTGACAATATAATCCAGAATAATTATCTGGGAGTTGGAGAGGTAAAATGTCAGCACATTGACTGGATTATGTAACATGTTTTCTAAATCATACTAACGATACTAAACTGCAGTATGTTGAGGACTTGACGAGGCCTTTCATTCCAGCACGAGATGGTACGCTAGCCAAACCAAAAACTGGCGCTCAGGTAAGTGAGTTACATGAGGCACAAATATATATTATAATATTAACTAGTATGAAGTTATATGATTCTAACTATTTCAAAGTCTCAGATTGAGGTACTCGTCACACGTGTATTGACTGATTTGCAAGAAGTTGCCTCCCTCGTGCGGGAGGCCGGTGCAGAACAAGTCGATAGGATGTGCACCCTTGAAAAGAAAATGGATGAGTGCATTAAGCGTACCCGTACTAATGGCAAGCTCACAGAGGACCTCATCAAAGAATTGAACGTAAGCATAGAATTATGAGATTAGTATATATAATTGGAAGTTTACGTGTACAAGGTTTTTTCTAAATTAGTTTACTATGAAAACACCCTAGACTAACATGTATTTTTTAAGAAAAACGCGATGGAACATTTCCAGGAGTGCAAGACATACATCTTTCTAACCTCGGGGCACCTTCACACCCGATGGAGGCCTATGTTGAGAATGTTGAGCATGCTTCTGACTAGGGGAAACAAAAGGATGTCACGGAGGTCGCTGCTAAGCACCATTGTAAGCAGGGAATAAAAAGGGATGACACGGAGACCCCCATGAAGAACCTTGATGAAGATTTTGACGCACGCATGTTAATTTAATTATGAAACAATCATTGTCATTTCAGAAATAACATGTGATCTTCCACGTACAAGATGAATCATTCGAAGGAGCTGCTGTAAAAATCGAACAGGATCTCAGGGGTCTTCGTAAGCTTTTTAAAGAAGTGGATGATATCCAGGGTGCTCATAGTTTGGATACGCAAATGCATTCCAAAGCCTCCACAAGCCTTGAAGCTTTTCAGGTGATGCACATTTTACCTATAACGGAGCAAGAATCTGCTAAAGGCTAACACGCGTTTTATTTCGTATGACAAAATCCGTCCAATAGATGGAGTAAGCACCACTCTGTGAAGGCTACGAGATCGCGACAGCCTGACGAACCCCGTGCATTCACAGATGATGACAGCCATGATGAATCATTTCGAAAGCAGCAAGAAGTAAGTGTGGTTGAATCGACTCCACCAAATCATGGGGGCGAAAAGAAAAGGGTGGTATTACAATTATTTAAGAATGACGAGTATGTTTCATAGGATACTGAGAAAAAAAGGAAAAAACAAGACTCCATCAGAGTCAACAAATGATTCTGAGGACATGAACAATAAAAAGAGGAAAATCGGCTCTACCAACTTAAAAAAGAGGCCAGAATTTCATTTATGTAAGAGGGACCAACTGTTGGGGAACGTAGTAATTTCAAAAATAATCCTACGTACACGCAAGATCATGGTGATGCATAGCAACGAGAGGGGAGAGTGTTGTCCACGTACCCTCATAGACCGAAAGCGGAAGCATTATGACAACGTGGTTGATGTAGTCGTACGTCTTCACGATCGACCGATCCTAGTATCGAACGTATGGCACCTCCACTATCTGCACACGTTCAGCTTGGTGACGTCCCACAGACTCACGATCCAGTAGAGCTTCAAGGGAGAGTTTCGTCAGCACGACGGTGTGATGACGGTGTTGATGAAGCTACCGACGCAGGGCTTCGCCTAAGCACCGCTACGATATGACCGAGGTGGATTATGGTGGAGGGGGGCATCGCACACGGCTAAAAGATCAATGATCAACTTGTGTGTCTATGGGGTGCCCCCCTCCCCCATATATAAAGGAGTGGAGGAGGGGGAGGGGCCGGCCCTCCTAGGCGCGCCCCAACGGGAGTCCTACTCCCACCGAAGGTAGGACTCCAACCCTTCCAAGAGTAGGAGTAGGAGAGAGGGAAGGAGGAGAGAGGGGGAAGGGGAGGGGGGCGCCGCCCCCTCCTTATCCAATTCAGACTAAAGGGGGAGGGGGGCGCGGCCTACCCTGGCCGCCCCTCCTCTTCTCCACTAAGGCCCAATAGGCCAATTACACTCCCCGGGGGGTTTCGGTAACCCCGCGATACTCCGGTATTTGTCCGAACTTGCCCGGAACCCTTCCGAAGTCCAAATGCAGTCATCCAATATATCGACCTTTATGTCTCGACTATTTAGAGACTCCTCGTCATGTCCGTGATCATATCCGGGACTCCGAACTTCCTTCGGTACATCAAAACACATAAACTCATAATATCGATCGTCACCGAACGTTAAGTGTGCGGACCCTATGGGTTTGAGAACTACGTAGACATGACCGAGACACATCTCCGTTCAATAACCAATAGCGGAACCTAGATGCTCATATTGGCTCCTACATATTCTACCAAGATCTTTATTGATCAAACCGCATAACAACATGCGTTGTTCGCTTTGTCATCAGTATGTTTCTTGCCCGAGATTCAATCGTAGGTATCTCAATACCTAGCTCAATCTCGTTACCGGCAAGTCTCTTTGCTTGTTCTGTAATGCATCATCCCGCAACTAACTCATTAGTCACATTGCTTGCAAGGCTTATAGTGATGTGCATTACCGAGAGGGCCCAGAGATACCTCTCCGACAATCGGAGTGAAAAATCCTAATCTCGATCTATGCCAACTCAACAAGTACCATCAGAGACACCTGTAGAGCACCTTTATAATCACCCAGTTACATTGTGATGTTTGGTAGCACACAAAGTGTTCCTCCGGTAATCGGGAGTTGCATAATCTCAAAGTCATAGGAACATGTATAAGTCAAGAAGAAAGCAATAGCAGTAAACTAAAACGATCAAGTGCTAAGCTAACGGAATGGATCAAGTCAATCACATCTTCTCCTAATGATGTGATCCCGTTTATCAAATGACAACTCATGTCTATGGTTAGGAAACTTTACCATCTTTAATCAACGATCTAGTCAAGTAGAGGCATACTAGTGACACTCTATTTGTCTATGTATTCACACATGTATTATGTTTCCAGTTAATACAATTCTAGCATGAATAATAGACATTTATCATGAAATAAGGAAATAAATAATAACTTTATTATTGCCTCTAGGGCATATTTACTTCAGTCTCCCACTTGCACTAGAGTCAATAATCTGGATTACACAGTGATGATTCTAACACCCATGGAGTCTTGGTGCTGATCATGATTTGCTCGTGAGAGAGGCTAAGTCAATGGGTCTGCAACATTCAGATCCATATATATCTTGCAAATCTCTACGTCTCCCACCTGGACTTGATCACGGATGGAATTGAAGCGTCTCTTGATGTGTTTGGTTCTCTTGTGAAATCTGGATTCCTTTGCCAAGGCAATTGCACCAGTATTGTCACAAAAGATTTTCATTGGACCCGATGCACTAGGTATGCCACCTAGATCGGATATGAAATCCTTCATCCAGACTCCTTCATTTGCTGCTTCCAAAGCAGCTATGTAATCCGCTTCACACGTAGATCCCGGCACGACGCTTTGTTTAGAACTGCACTGACTGACAGCTCCACCGTTCAATATAAGCACATATCTGTTTTGCGATTTAGAACCGTCTGGATCAGTATCAAAGCTTGCATCGACGTAACCATTTACGATGAGCTCTTTGTCACCTCCATAAATGAGAAACATATCCTTAGTCCTTTTCAGTTATTTCAGGATGTTCTTCACCGTTGTCCAATGATCCACTCCTGGATTACTTTGGTACCTCCCTGCTAACCTAATAGCAAGGCACACATCAGGTCTGGTACACGGCATTGCATACATGATAGAGCCTATGGAAGAAGCATAGGGAACATTTTTCATTTTCTCTCTATCTTCTGCAGTGGTCAGGCATTGAGTCTGACTCAACTTCACACCTTGTAACACAGGCAAGAACCCTTTCTTTGCTTGATCCATTTTGAACTTTTTCAAAACTTTATCAAGGTCCAATTAAGCGCCTTGATCTATCTCTATAGATCTTGATGCCCAATATATAAGCAGCTTCACCGAGGTCTTTCATTGAAAAACTCTTATTCAAGTATCCTTTTATGCTATCCAGAAATTCTATATCATTTCCAATCAACAACATGTCATCTTCATATAGTATTAGAAATGCTACAGAGCTCCCACTCACTTTCTTGTAAATACAGGCTTCTCCAAAAGTTTGTATAAAACCATATGCTTTGATCACACTATCAAAACGTTTATTCCAACTCCGAGAGGCTTGTACCAGTCCATAAATGGATCGCTGGATCTTGCACACTTTGTTAGCACATTTTGGATCGACAAAACCTTCTGGTTGCATCATATACAACTCTTCTTCTATCAATCCATTCAGGAATGCAGTTTTGACATCCATTTGCCAAATTTCATAATCATAAAATGCGGCAATTGCTAACATGATTCGGACAGACTTAAGCATCGCTACGGGTGAGAAAGTCTCATCATAGTCAACCCCTTGAACTTGTCGAAAACCTTTCGCAACAAGTCGAGCTTTCTAGACAGTAACTTTACCGTCAGCGTCAGTCTTCTTCTTGAAGATCCATTTATTCTCGATGGCTTGCCAATCATTGGGCAAGTCAACCAAAGTCCACACTTTGTTCTCATACATGGATCCCATCTCAGATTTCATGGCCTCAAGCCATTTTGCGGAATCTGGGCTCATCATCGCTTCCTCATAGTTCGTAGGTTCGCCATGGTCAAGTAACATGACCTCCAGAATAGGATTACTGTACCACTCTTGTGCAGATCTTACTCTGGTTGACCTACGAGGTTCAGTAGTAACTTGATCTGAAGTTTCTAGATCAATATCATTAGCTTCCTCACTAATTGGTGTAGGTGTCACATGACCCGGTTTCTGTGATGAACTACTTTCCAATAAGGGAGAAGGTACAATTACCTCATCAAGTTCTACTTTCCTCCCACTCACTTCTTTTGAGAGAAACTCCTTCTCTAGAAAGGATCCATTCTTTGCAACAAATGTCTTGCCTTCGGATCTGTGATAGAAGGTGTACCCAATAGTCTCCTTTGGGTATCCTATGAAGACACATTTCTCCGATTTGGGTTCGATCTTATCAGGTTGAAGCTTTTTCACATAAGCATCGCAGCCCCAAACTTTCAGAAACGACAACTTTGGTTTCTTACCAAACCACAGTTCATAGGCGTCGTCTCAACGGATTTAGATGGTGCCCCATTTAACGTGAATGCAGCCGTCTCTAAAGCATAACCCCAAAACGATAGCGGTAAATCAGTAAGATACATCATAGATCGCACCATATCTAATAAAGTGTGGTTACGACGTTCGGACACACCATTATGTTGTTGAGTTCCAGGTGGCGTGAGTTGCGAAACTATTCCGCATTGTTCCAAATGAAGACCAAACTCGTAACTCAAATATTCTCCTCTACGATCAGATCGTAGAAACTTTATTTTCTTATTACGATGATTTTCCACTTCACTCTGAAATTCTTTGAACTTTTAAAATGCTTCAGATTTATGTTCCATTAAGTTGATATACCCATATCTGCTTAAATCATCTATGAAGGTGAGAAAATAACGATACCCGCCGCTAGCCTCAATATTCATCGGACCACATACATCAGTATGTATGATTTCCAACAAATTTGTTGCTCGCTCCATTGTTCCGAAGAACGGCGTTTTAGTCATCTTGCCCATGAGGCATGGTTCGCAAGTACCATGTGATTCATAATCAAGTGATTCCAAAATTCCATTAGTATGGAGTTTCTTCATGCGCTTTACACCAATATGACCTAAACGGCAGTGCCACAAATAAGTTGCACTATCATTATCAACTCTGCATCTTTTGGCTTCAACATTATGAATATGTGTATCACTATAATCGAGATTCAACAACAATAGACCACTCTTCAAGGGTGCATGACCATAAAAGATATTACTCATAAAAATAGAACAACCATTATTCTCAGATTTAAATGAATAACCATCTCGCATCAAACAAGATCCAGATATAATGTTCATGCTTAACGCTGGCACCAAATAACAATTATTCAGGTCTAAAACTAATCCTGAAGGTAGATGTAGAGGTAGCGTGCCGACCGCGATCACATCGACTTTGGAACCATTTCCCACGCGCATCGTCACCTCGTCCTTAGCCAATCTTCGCTTAATCCATAGTCCCTGTTTCGAGTTGCAAATGTTAGCAACAGAACCAGTATCAAATACCCAGGTGCTACTGCGAGCTTTAGTAAGGTACACATCAATAACATGTATATCACATATACCTTTGTTCACCTTGCCATCCTTCTTACCTGCCAAATACTTGGGGCAGTTCCGCTTCCCGTGGCCAGTCCCTTTGCAATAGAAGCACTTAGTCTCAGGCTTAGGTCCAGACTTGGGTTTCTTCTCTTGAGCAGCAACTTGTTTGCAGTTCTTCTTGAAGTTCCCATTCTTCTTCCCTTTACCCCTTTTCTTGAAACCGGTGGTCTTGTTGACCATCAACACTTGATGCTCCTTCTTGATTTCTACCTCCGCAGCCTTTAGCATCGCGAAGAGCTCGGGAATTGTCTTTTCCATCCCTTGCATATTATAGTTCATCACGAAGCTCTTGTAGCTTGGTGGCAGTGATTCAAGAATTCTGTCAATGACACTATCATCAGGAAGATTAACTCCCATTAAATCAAGTGATTATTATACCCAGACATTTTGAGTATATGTTCACTGACAGAACTATTCTCCTTCATCTTGCAGCTATAGAACTTATTGGAGACTTCATATCTATCAATTTGGGCATTTGCTTGAAATATTAACTTCAGCTCCTGAAACATCTCATACGCTCCATGATGTCCAAAACATCGTTAAAGTCCCGGTTCTAAGCCGTAAAGCATGGCACACTGAATTATCGAGTAGTCATCAGCTTTGCTCTGCTAGACATTCACAACGTTCGGCGTTGCTCCTGCAGCGGGTCTTGCACCTAGTGGTGCTTCCGGGACATAATTCTTCTATGCAGCAATGAGGATAATCCTCAAGTTACGGATCCAGTCCGTTTAAGTGCTACCATCATCTTTCAACTTAGCTTTCTCAAGGAACACATTAAAATTCAACGGAACAACATCACGGGCCATCTATCTACAACAACATAGACAAGCAAAATACTATCAGGTACTAAGTTCATGATAAATTAAAGTTCAATTAATCAAATTACTTAAGAACTCCCACTTAGATAGACATCCCCCTAATCATCTAAGTGATCACGTGATCCAAATCAACTAAACCATGTCCGATCATCACGTGAAATGGAGTAGTTTTCAATGGTGAACATCACTATGTTGATCATATCTACTATATGATTCACGCTCGACCTTTCGGTCTCAGTGTTCCAAGGCCATATCTGCATATGCTAGGCTCGTCAAGTTTAACCCGAGTATTTCTGCGTGTGCAAAACTGGCTTGCACCCGTTGTATGTGAACGTAGAGCCTATCACACCCGATCATCACGTGGTGTCTCTGCACGACGAAATTTGGCAATGGTGCATACTCAGGGAGAACACTTATACCTTGAAATTTAGTGAGAGATCATCTTATAATGCTACCGTCAATCAAAGCAAAATAATATGTATAAAAGATAAACATCACATGCAATCAATATGAGTGATATGATATGGCCATCATCATCTTGTGCCTTTGATCTCCATCTCCAAAGCATCGTCCTGATAACCGTCGTCACCGACGCGCCACCTTGATCTCCATCGTAGCATCGTTGTCGTCTCGCCAACTATTGCTTCTACGACTATCGCTACTGCTTAGTGATAAAGTAAAGCAATTACATGGCGATTGCATTTCATACAATAAAGCGAGAACCATATGGCTCCTGCCAGTTGCCGATAACTCTGTTACAAAACATGATCATCTCATACAATAAATATAACATCATGTCTTGACCATATCACATCACAACATGCCCCGCAAAACAAGTTAGACGTCCTCTACTTTGTTGTCGCAAGTTTTACGTGGCTGCTATGGGCTAACCAAGAACCGTTCTTAGCTACGCATCAAAACCACAATGATACTTCGTCAAGTTAGTGATGTTTTAACCTTCAACAAGGACCGGGCGTAGCCACACTCGATTCAACTAAAGTTTGAGAAACTGACACCCGCCAGCCACCTGTGTGCGAAGCACGTCGGTAGAACTAGTCTCGCTTAAGCGTACGTGTAATGTCGGTCCGGGCCGCTTCATCCAACAATACCGCCGAATCAAAGTATGACATGCTGGTAAGCAGTATGACTAGTATCGCCCACAACTCACTTGTCTTCTACTCGTGCATATAACATCTACACATAAACCTGGCTCGGATGCCACTGTTGGGGAACGTAGTAATTTCAAAAAAATTCCTACGTACACGCAAGATCATGGTGATGCATTACAAAGAGAGAGGAGAGAGTTGTCCACGTACCCTCGTAGACTGAAAGCTGAAGCATTATGACAACGCGGTTGATGCAGTCGTACGTCTTCATGATCGACCGATCCTAGTACCGAACATATGGCACCTCCGCGATCTGCACACGTTCAGCTCGTTGACGTCCCACAAACTCATGATCCAGTAGAGCTTCGAGGGAGAGTTCCGGCAGCACGATGGTGTGATGACGGCGTTGATGAAGCTACCGACGCAGGGCTTCGTCAAAGAACCGCTACGATATGACCGAGGTGGATTATGGTGGAAGGGGGCATCGCACATGGCTAAAAGATCAATGACCAACTTGTGTGTCTATGGGGTGCCCCCTCCCCCATATATAAAGGAGTGGAGGAGGGGGAGGGGCCGACCCTCCTAGGAGCGCCCCAAGGGGAGTCCTAATCCCACCGGGAGTAGGACTCCAACCCTTCCAAGAGTAGGAGTAGGAGAGAGGGAAGGAGGAGAGAAGGGGAAGGAAAGGGGGGCACCGCCCCCTCCTTGTCCATTGATAAAACTAGTTATATTAATTTTCTTACTAAAAATTCATTAGTTCTATTAATTCAACTAGTTCTTACTAAAAATAAACTAGTTCAACTACTTTTATTAATTTACTTATTAAATATTTTAAACACTTACTAAAAATAGAAAAAAAAGATGGAGGGAGGAGGGGAAGGAAGGAGGAGGGGGAGGAGGCCGGTGGGATCAG
>NC_041388.1:1880025-1880874 GCF_002162155.2 Triticum dicoccoides | reverse complement strand
GGAGGGAGGAGGGAGGAGGCGGGACAGAGGGAGTACCTCGGTGGAGAGGAGCAATGAGGCGGCGGCGGACGACGGAACCGGCACGGGCGAGAGTGAGAGTGAGAGGGAGAGTGAGTGAAACGGTCGGGCGCGTGTAGGATAAGGTAAGTAAGTAGTAGTGCGTTTTCCTAGAAGCGCTACTGCTATGGGACATAGCAGTAGCGTCGACTAGAGATACGCGCTACTGCTAAGTGGGGCTAGCCATCCCCGCCAGTACAAACATAGCCGCAACGCGTTTTCCTAGCACACACGCTACTGCTAAAGTAGTAGCAGTAGCACAGTTTATCTAAAAACGCTACTACTAAGTAGCAGTAGCGCCTATTTATGTCCAGCGCTATGTATAAGGTTTTCCATAGTAGTGGTTGCTGATACACCTAAAACGCACACTACTGCTAGGATTTTCTGTAGTAGTGAGGAGCCCATGGATGAACAGTCGCATGTGGATGCTGGAGGAGGTCATCGGTGGATGAACACTAGCCCGTGGAGGCTGGCGGAGGTCAACAGTAGAGATGAACAATATCCTGTGGAGTCCTGTTTTGCAGTACGCCACACCCCTCCCGATGAACAGGACCCCCGTTTCGACCGTAGCGCTCCAACTCAAGTCTGTTTCCTCCGTTTTGTGGTATGCCACACCCCTCCCGATCAACAGGACTCCGTTTCGACCATAGGAGGTCCAAGAGAAGTCCGTTTCGTCTGTTTTGCATTACGCCAGACCGCACACGATGAACATGATCCCATTTTGACCGTGGCCGGTCGAACACAAGGCCGTTTCCTCCGTTCTGCGGTACGCCAAGCTTTGTTTCCATCGGC
>NC_041388.1:1875156-1879761 GCF_002162155.2 Triticum dicoccoides | reverse complement strand
TGCGAGTGTTGATGACCGACACGTAAGCGCACCTTGCGGGTTCAACAACTATGGAAATCGCTTCTGGACCCCAAAACCGTGAGTAATAGTCCACGAAACGGGTCAGAATTGGCCAAAACTGTAAGTGTTGACGACGGACATGTAAACGCACGCCGGGGATCGTCAATCGTGGAAATCGCTTTAGGACCCCAAAACGGTGAGTAATTGTGCACGAAACGGACCAGAATCGGCCAAAACTACGATTATTGATGACCGACACGTAAGTGCACCTTGGGGTTCAACAACCATGAAATTGCTTTGGGACCCCAAAACAGTGAGTAATAGTCCACGAAACGGGACAAAATCAACAAAAACCGCGAGTGTTGATGACCAACACGTAAACGCGCCATGGGGATCGTCAATCGTGGAAATCACCCCGGGACCCAAAAACAATGAGTAATAGTACACGAAACGGGCCAGAATCGGCCAAGACTATGAGTGTTGATGACCGACACGTAAGCGCACCTTGGGGTTCAAACACTATGGAAATCGCTTCGGAATCCCAAAACGGTGAGTAATAATCCATGAAACGGCTTAGAATTGGCAAAACCACGTGTGTTGACGACGGACACTTATGTTGGAACCGACTAGCCCTAGATCTAGCCCTCTCCTCCCTTGCACTGATCTCTCTCTCTCTCTCCAGTCGTGGCACGAAACAACGATGATGTTTTTGCTCACGCGCTCGAAGGTCACTTCCACGAGCATGAACTCGTCACCCCTATCCGCTACAACACACGGGTGGGAGGGTTTTATACCTGCGTCCATCGACGCTCTACACCGGGCCCCCGACGCACCCCCTCCCCCTCTGCGAACTCCCCACGTCCTCGCACTCTTGGCCCGTGCTCCCGCCACGCACGCACGCGATCCGCGCGACCAGGTCTAGTGCCCGACATGGTCTACACCCGCGCCCGTTGCGCCAATAGACACATGCACACATCCTCGTGCTACACACGCACGCACACACACACCTACGCCACGGCACCGGCCGCTCCCGACAGACCCGACGTGCGCCCATACACGCGCCTGCGCGTGCCCAATGCGGACACCGCGACTTATTCACCCAACACTCACCCCCCTAAGCCACGCTCAGAGCAGGCCGGCATCCTCGACATCGCCTTCTGCAAACAGGGCTCGCTCCGGGATCGGCTTCTTCTGCCTCTGCGGGTAGTCTCACTTGAAGTGCCCATGATCGCCTCACTTGTAGCACCGTCCCCGCCGATTGCCAACGAAGCCCGATGCCTCGCTGCATGTGTCATCGTCGTCCCGCGCTCCGCATTGACGCCGCTCCCGTGCCCGCCACTGCGCCGTCGTGTACAACAACTCACTGCCAGCCCACTTGCCGCTCGCCTGTCCACGCCGACGCAGCCGCTCGTCGAACGCCTTTAGGCGCCCGAGCAGCTTCTTCACCATCGTCATGTTTTCCAGCTCTGATCCCAGCCCGGCGTAGGTTGCCGCCAGGCAGCTGATTTTGCCAGCGAAGTCATCTAGCCTCTCGCCGCTCCCCATCCACAGCAGCTCGAAGTCACTCTGCATCGTTGCCAGCCGCACCGCCCTGACGCGATCAGCCCCGACGAAGCACGCCTTGAGGCTGGCCCAGAACTCCGTTGTCGTCTTCTTCGACGCCACCTGCAGGAGCAGGTTTTCTGCGAGCGCGCCGAGCAGGTACGCCCTTGCCGGCTTGTCCTTCTTGGCGATCACGGCCGCCGCCGCGTCCTCCAGCACGACCAACGCCTCCCACAGCCACGCCGCGTCGAGGTTCGTCTCGACCTTGATGGCCCATGCCGTGTAGTTGTCGCTGGTGAGGTGCGCCGCCGCCTGTGGCAGCGATCCGCCCGCACCACCGCGGTAGGGGACGATCGACATCGCCGGTGCACCCTAGCCTTCACTTGGGTATGATGCCAATTGTTGGAACCGACTAGCCCTAGCTCTAGACCTCTCCTCCCTTGCACTGATGTCTCTCTCTCCAGCCGTGGCACGAACCAGCGACGACGAGGTGAAAGGAGGAAGAAGAGGCACACAGTGGACACGGGAGGTTTTTTCTCAGGCGCTCGAACGCCACTTCCACAAGCACGAACTAGTCACCCCTGTCTGCTACAACACACATGCGGGAGGGTTTTATACCCGCGTCCATCGGCGCTCTACTCCACACCCCCGACGCGACGCCTCCACGCACTCCCCAAGTCCTCACGCTCCCGGCCTGAGCTCCCGCCGCCCACCCACGCAATCTGTGCGACCAGGTCCAGTGCGCGACGTGCTCTACACCTGCGCCCATTGCACCGACAGACACACGCACACATCCTTGTGCTGCACACGCACGCAAACACACACCTACGCCACGGGACCGGCCGCGCCCGACAGACCCGATGCGCGCCCATACATGCTCCTGGCGTGCCCAACACAGACGCTGCGACTTATTCACCCAACAACTTAAACGCACCCCCCGGGGATCGTGAATCGTGGAAATCGCTCTGGGACCTCAAAAACGGTGGGTAGTAGTCCACGAAACGGACCAGAATTGGCCAAAATTGTGAGTGTTGATGACCAACACGTAAACGCACCCCGGGTTTCGCCAATCGTGGAAATCACTTCGGGACTCCAAAATAGTGAGTAATAATCCATGAAACGGGCGAGAATCAGCCAAGATGCGAGTGTTAATGACCGACACGTAAGCGCCCCTTGGGGGTTTCAAAAACTATAGAAATCGCTTCGGGACCCCGAAACAATGAGTAATAGTCCACGACACGGGTCAGAATTGGCCAAAACTGTGAGTGTTGATGACGGACATGTAAACGCTCCCTGGGGATTGTCAATCGTGGAAATTGCTTTAGGACCACAAAACGGTGAGTAATTGTGCACGAAACGGACCAGAATCGGCCAAAACTGCGATTGTTGATGACCAACACATAAGACCTTTGGGTTCAACAACCATGGAAACCGCTTTGGACCCCAAAACAGTGAGTAATAGTCCATGAAATGGGCCAGAATCGACAAAACCGCGAGTGCTGATGACCGACACGTAAACGCACCCCGGGGTTCGTCAATCGTGGAAATCACTCCGGGACCCAAAAACAGTGAGTAATAGTCCATGAAACGGGCCAGAATCGACCAAAACTGCGAGTGTTGATGACCGACACGTAAGCGCACCTTGCGGGTTCAACAACTATGGAAATCGCTTCGGGACCCCAAAACGGTGAGTAATACTCCAAGAAACGGGTCAGAATTGGCCAAAACTCTATGTATTGACGACAGACATGTCAACGCACCCTGGGGATCGTCAATTGTGGAAATCGCTTTAGGACCGCAAAACGATGAGTAATTGTGCACGAAATGGACTAGAATCGGCCAAAACTGCGATTATTGATGATCGACACGTAAGCGCACCTTGGGGTTCAACAACCATGGAAATTGCTTTGAGACCCCAAAACAGTGAGTAATAGTCCAGGAAATGGGACAAAATCAACAAAAACCGCGAGTGTTGATGACCAACACGTAAACGCACCCCGGGGTTCGTCAATCGTGGAAATCACTCCGGGACCCAAAAATAGTGAGTAATAGTCCATGAAACGGGCCAGAATCGACCAAAACTGTTGGTGTTGATGACCGACAACTACTAGGGAAAATCCTAGCAGCAGCGCGGGTTTTAGGCCTATCAGCAGCGCGGGTAAAAACCCGCGCTACTACTAATCTGTAATCTCCGGAAAAAAATTCGAAATTTTTTTTTGATTTTTTTTCGAAATTTTCAAATTTCTGAATTATTTTAACTCAAATCTCTAATCACCCCTCATCGCTGCTCAATTTAATCTCTAATCACCCCTCATCATTCCAAATCATCTAACTTCCCGGACGGTCACCCATCCTCTCACTACTCCAGCCTGAGCACGCTTAACTTTCGGGTTCTATTCTCCCTCGTTTCCAAGTCTGCACTTGTTGTTTTCCTGACAATAGTAAGATGTCAATCCTATTAACCTCAGGAATTTAGCTTGAGCATGAAGTCACACATTTCACTGTTTGAGTTTGAAACTATTGTTCTAAAAAATTAGTAACACTAATATTTCTTGAATAATTAGTTTGACCAGATTTGACCACAGTTTGACCAGATTTGACCACAGTTTGACCATAGTTTGACCAGATTTGACCAAAATTCAAAAAAACTAAAATAATTATTTATTAACACTAATATTCTTGAATAATTAGTTTGACCATAGTTTGACCAGATTTAACAAAAATTAAAAAAACTAATTTTTTTTGAAATTTTTTGCCTCCAGATCTTAAAAGCCCCGTAACTCTTTTTATGTTAGGTTTTTGAGGATTTTAAAAATGTTTAACGGGGTTCCCCCGGTTAAATTCGGCTGTAACTTTTGGAGTAGATGATTTTTCATATAAAAAACTTTTTCATCCGAGTTCGTATGCAAAAGTTATGGCCATTTTACAAATTTCCAGAGAGATTTTGCAAATAAAGTCGAAATTCATATTTGTAAATTTTCCCAACAACTAGACCACATATCACATGGGAAACTTATTTTCTTTTATTTTTTTGACATTTTTATCATTTTCTTTTATTTTTTT
>NC_041388.1:1868141-1874985 GCF_002162155.2 Triticum dicoccoides | reverse complement strand
AACCCTCGCTACTACTAAGTTGATAGCAGTAGCGCGGGTTTATAACCGTCGCTACTACTATGGCATGGTCCAGGGGCCACTTAGGAGTAGCGAGGGTTAAAAACCCGCGCTGCTGCTATCAACTTAGTAGTAGAGAGGGTTAAAAACCCGCGCTACTACTATGGCATATCCCGGGGGCACGGTAGAGACCGCTTAGTAGTAGCGAGGGTTACAAACCCGCGCTGCTGCTATCAACTTAGTAGTAGCGAGGTTTAAAAACCTGCGCTGCTAGTAAGTAGCAGTAGCGAGGGTTTTTAACCCTCGCTGCTGCTAAGATTCTGTGTATAGGCTTTTCCCTAGTAGTGGACACGTAAGCGCATCTTGCGGGTTCAACAACCATGGAAATCGCTTCGAGACCCCAAAACGGTGAGTGCTAGTCCTTGAAACGGGTCAGAATCGACAAAAACCGTGAGTGTTGATGACTGACACATAAACGCACCCCGGGGTTCGTCAATCGTGGAAATCACTCTGGGACTCCAAAACAGTGAGTATAGTACACGAGATGGGCCAGAATTGGCCAAGACTGTGAGTGTTGATGACCGACACATAAGCGCACCTTGGGGTTCTAACATTATGGAAATTGTTTCGGGACCCCAAAACGGTGAGTAATAATCCACGAAACGGCTCAGAATTGGCCAAAACCACGTGTGTTGACAACGAACACTTAAACGCACCCCGGGGATCGTCAATCGCGGAAATCGCTCTGGGACCCCTAAAACGGTGGGTAGTAGTCCACGAAACAGACCATAATTGGCCAAAATTGTGAGTGTTGATGACCGACACGTAAACACATCCTGGGGTTTGTCAATCATGTAAATCACTTCGGGACCCTAAAACTGAGTAATAGTCCAAGAAACGGGCCAGAATCGGCCCAAACTATGAGTCTTGACGACCAATGCATAGGCACACCTTGGGATTCGACAACCATGGAAATCGCTTTGGGACACCGAAACGGTAAGTAATAGTCCACGAAACGGGTCAGAATTGAAAAAAACCGCGACTGTTGATGACCGACACGTAAACGCACCCCGGGGTTCGCCAATCGTGGAAATCACTCCAGGACCCGAAAATAGTGAGTAATAATCCACGAAACGGGCGAGAATCGGCCAATATGCGAGTGTTGATGACCGACAAGTAAGCGCCCCTTGGGGGTTCAAAAACTATGGAAATCGCTTCGGGACCCCAAAATAGTGAGTAATAGTCCACGAAACGGGTCAGAATTGGCCAAAACTGTGAGTGTTGACAACGGACATGTAAATGCACCCGGGGATTGTCAATTGTGGAAATCGCTTTACGACCACAAAATGGTGAGTAATTGTGCACAAAACGGACCAGAATCGGCCAAAACTGCGATTGTTGATGACCGACACGTAAGCGCACCTTTGGGTTCAACAACCATGGAAATCGCTTTGGGACCCCAAAACAGTGAGTAATAGTCCACGAAACGGGCCAGAATCGACTAAAACCGCGAGTGTTGACGACCGACACATAAATGCACCCTGGGGTTCGTCAATCGTGGAAATCACTCCGGGACTCCAAAACAGTGAGTAATAGTACACGAGACGGGGCAGAATCGGCCAAGACTGCGATTGTTGATGACCGACACATAAGCGCACCTTGGGGTTCTAACATTATGGAAATCGCTTCGGGACCCCAAAACGGTGAGTAATAATCCACGAAACGGCTCAAAATTGGCCAAAACCACGTGTGTTGACGACGGACACTTAAACGCACCCCGGGGATTGTCAATCGTAGAAATCGCTCTGGGACCCCAAAAACGGTGGGTTGTAGTCCACGAAACAGACCATAATTGGCCAAAATTGTGAGTGTTGATGATCGACATGTAAACGCACCCTGGGGTTTGTCAATCGTGTAAATCAGTTCGGGACCCCAAAATGAGTAATAGTCCAAGAAACAGGCCAGAATCGGCCCAAACTATGAGTCTTGACGACCAATGCGTAGGCACACCTTGGGATTCGAAAACCATGGAAATCGCCTTGGGACCCCGAAACGGTAAGTAATAGTCCACGAAATAGGTCAGAATCGAAAAAAACCGTGATTGTTGATGACCGACACGTAAACGCACCCCGGGGTTCGCCAATTGCGGAAATCACTTCGGGACCCCAAATAGTGAGTAATAATCCACAAAACGGGCGAGAATCGGCCAATATGCGAGTGTTGATGACCGGCACATAAGCGCCCTTGAGGGTTCAAAAACTATGGAAATCGCTTCGGGACCCCAAAACGGCGAGTTAGTCCACGAAATGGGTTAGAATTGGCCAAAACTGTAAGTGTTGACGATGGACATGTAAACGCACCTTGGGGATCGTCAATCGTGGAAATCGCTTTAAGACCCCAAAACGGTGAGTAATTGTGCACGAAACGGACCAGAATCGGCCAAAACTACGATTATTGATGACCGACACGTAAGCGCACCTTGGGGTTCAACAACCATGGAAATTGCTTTAGGACCCCAAAATAGTGAGTAATAGTCCATGAAACGGGACAAAATTGACAAAAACCGCGAGTGTTGATGACTAACACGTAAACGCACCCCGGGGTTCGTCAATCGTGAAAATCACTCCGGGACCCAAAAACAATGAGTTATAGTCCAGGAAATGGGCCAGAATCGACCAAAATTGCGGGTGTTGATGACCGACACGTAAGCGCACCTTGCGGGTTCAACAACTATGGAAATCGCTTCGGGACCCCAAAACGGTGAGTACTAGTACCTGAAACTGGTCAGAATCGACAAAAACCGTATGTGAGGGTATAGGTATAGATTTGGGAAAATAAACATAGTACATATCGTAATGTGCCCGTACGTAGGGTTCCCTATATCTGGATTATTACAAGTGATTGATCATGCGAAACAAACTCGCCAATAGAAATAGGAAGAAATAAAAATGAAAATAAGAAACAAAACAAGTATATGGGTGAACGAGGTGCCAATTACGGAGCTGGGCGAGAAGCCTCGGTAAAGCCTGTATCCATAACCGAGAACTTCTGAGCAGGTGGCGCGGCAAGGACTTGCTCAGCAGCCTTCTTGTAGGCCGACATGAATGCTTCTAATTTGGCCTTGTCTCCTTTGGCCGTGTCCACCTTGGCCATAGCAAGGAGTTGCTGCTTCTCCCCAGCCGCTTTTACTTCGGGTATTTTCGATGGTGGGGTGGCGGTGATGACGTCGTCAATAGCCACATCCATGAGCCCGACAAGGGCCATCTTGAACAGCTCCTCGCCGGACTTCGTGACGGTGGCCCTTGACGTCTGTAATAATGCAGTTGCCACCATGACGATGACAAGGATTCGTGCCGCCGCAATCTTCTTGGCTGGGGCCATTACTCTAGTTGACATGTGGTAGAGGGATGATTCAACGAGATGTTGCTGCTTTCAATGAGATCGATGCTTACGTCGGGGACTCTTATGAAGGTGACTGTGGCTTTAAATAGGAGATGTTGCACAACGAGGGCATGAGGTCATGAGAGCTTCGCGGATGTCATACTGCATGTGGGTGAAAATTTGGTTGCACCCGTGCATGTCTACCCCATATGAGCCCCAAGTCAGATGCCCTCAATAATTCCTAGGAAATAGGGGTACCATCTATCTAGCTAGAAACCACAATGAGTAAAACGATCGAATGTGCATGGTTCCAAATCTGAGAGGTTCATGATACAACCTTTTGAATGAGGAGTCCATGAAATAGCCAATTGCCTCGTACGCTCGCCTCAAGAAGGTTCACAGATTTTATTTTATTTTACAAATTTGGAAAAAGTTCACAAAATTATTCACGAATTTTCAGAAACAAAATCCGACTTTGAAAAATCTTCATGTATTTTAAAAACCTTCATGAATATGAAAAATGATAATGAATTTGAAAAATATCACAGATTTTGAAAATTAATTTAAAAAGTTTGCAATTTTCTGAAGGCTCGTAAATTTAAATAGAAATCTATAGAATTGCAAAATAACTTTGGAAACAAAATTCATAAATTAAAATATCTTCACAAGTTTTGAAAAACTTTGTGAAATTGTTAAAAGTTTGTAATTTTGTAAAAACATGAGTTTTTTAAAAAAATTGGAAATAAAAAAGTGCGAAACTAAAAAGAAAAATTGAAAAGCAAACACATATATTTGCTAAATGGCTTTAGATGGGCTGGCCCGCTCATGAAACAAGCGAAGAGTGGCTATAGCCCAATAGGAATTAGCCATGCTATAGCAAGGGGTCCTATCTGCCGCTCTCTGCGGCAGAATGTCAACTGCACGCACAGTCCCGCCCGACTGGGCCGGCCCATTTGGGTAATGTACAGTATTGAACGGAAAATGCAGCCCTCGGAAAAAGACTGCGCTAAGCAGAGTTCGAACCTGAGACCAGACGCTTCAAAAAGTACATCTAGCCAATTGAGCTACCTGGTTCATAATGCATCGCAAAATATTAAGAACCAAACCGAGTGCACAATCAAATATTTTTCAATTTTTTACAGAAAGCATTATTTTGAGAAAAAACCTGAATGTTGTATGAAACAGAGAACACTTTTAGAAATTGTGAATAAAAACTTTAAAAACTCAAACATTTCCAAAAATGCAAACAATTCCTGAAAACGTGATGTTTTTTAAAATACACCCAAATATAGAAAACGTGAACTTTTTTTGGAAAGCAGAACATTTTTGTATTTCCAAAAAAAATTGTATACACAGACATTATTGAAAAATGGAACATTTCTTGAAACTGCCGAACAAAACTTGAAAACACGAACAGGTTTTAAACTTGCGTACTTTTTTTAAACTCTCGAAAAAAACTGAAACAAGATCTTTTTTTGAATTTGTGAACAATTCTTTTAATGGAAAAATTTATTGAAATTCCCAACAAAATTTGAAAACATGAACATTTTTCTGAAATTGGTGAACAAATTTTGAAATGGGAAGATGTTATGAAACTCCTACACGAAATTAGAAAACATGATTTTTTTTAACTTATGTATATTTTATTTAAAAGCGAACATTTTTAATAATATGCGAACATTCTTTTAGAAAATGAAGATCATCTTTTGACTTTGTGAACAAAAATTAATAACAAGAACATTTTTTGAACTTCTGAACATTTTTCGAATTTTAGAAAAGAATTTCAAGTTCCGGAGAACCAAAAGGAAATAAAAAGAGGAGAAAAATAAATTGAAAAATGAAATACAGACACAAAAAACAAAGAAAGTAAAATAAAAAACAGTAAAATAAAACAATGAAAAACAAAAAAGAAAAAGAAATAGAAAAATCAGGGCAAAACCGGTTCAAGAACCTTCTAGAAGGTTCCCAAAACCAGTCAGGAACTTTCCACAATGTTCCCAGGACCGGACAGTGTGCTATCTCGTCTTTGGGCTGGCCCATCTTGATCGCTTGGTTGCTCGCCTCTGTCCGAAGCAGCGACAACTGGGTGATCCTATGTTCCGCTCTTTGGACATTTCCTAAACGGCGCCCGTAGCGCCCGTTACAGGCTTAACCGTACGGGGCGCACACTCCCTTTCCCCTCGCTGGGCCGGGCCACGTTACTTTTTTTTCCTGTTTAAAGACGCAAAACCACAGCGAGTACGGTGCATCGAACACGCGATCTCTTGACTCAACGTTCGTTGACACAACCAACCAGCCAACCGACTTCACGTGTGTACTTTTAGCGTTTCAGTTTTTTGTTAGCCATATTGAAGAAAAAATTTCACAATACATTCAAAAAATGTTCAGTGTGTATAAAAAAAGGTTCATCATGTATAGAAATTTTGTTCAGCATGCATTCGAAAGGAGTTCATCATATTTAAAAAAAAGTTATACATGCAATTCTTCCTGAATAGACTCGATTCTCCCGTCGAGAGTTTCTTTGAAAGTCTTACCTAAACTCTTCCGACTGAATATGAGAAAGCCTATAAAACAACGAGCTACTATCATTTCTTCATTATAGATTGAGATCTTCTTCGGACTTGATGTACAAATAGATGGAATAGCAGCAAATAGCATATTTCTATCCTTCATATCCGTAGAAAGAAATCTCATCTCCAGGTAACTCCATCTTTTTCAGCTCTGCTCGCTCACTTTTGAAAGGAAGACTTAGTTTTAGATAGGCGTTGGTTTTTCCAACGAAACATTCTTTCACGAACTTTAATGACAAAATGCTAGTTGCCTCGTAACGCATACACTGGAGGTCCCATCGACGAAGACTACTTACTATACGCGTTTTCGAGTAGCATTTCGTGCTCTTTTTCGTCGCCAGCTAAATCAATCAATTTGACAAGATCTTGCATAAATCACCTCGTCCGCTAGGGAAATGCACTCCTGAATAGACTCGATTCCCCGCCCCGCATCAGTGAAATGTCTAAGACGCAACGGAATAGCAACGTTTCTTTCTATATGATAATATGCACCGAGGGGAGGAGATGCCTTAAAATTGGTTTCTTCTTTTCAAGAGTTGGGATTGAAGGATTTGCTAATGCCCGACCCTTCTCGACTAGAAACTCTTCCGCTCCTCCGGACCTTTGGAAAACCAAGAAGCAGAATGCAGTGTCTGCTATGATTGCCCCAGATGTAAGTTGGCCTCCCCCAGCCACAGCTATTTTAGCCGATTTTTTCTTTTGGATATGGCAAGTGGTTGTAACTGCTAAATACAAATCAATGAATGTACTTGAACTGCCGGTATCAATAAGGGCAATGCCTGTTTGTCCACCAACAGTGACCTTGACTGAAAATGTGCCAGCAGTGACCTGCCCTGAAACTGCATGAGCCGAAATATGCATGAGATACTCATTTGGAGGGGAGTCCTGATCCTGTG
>NC_041388.1:1824846-1867247 GCF_002162155.2 Triticum dicoccoides | reverse complement strand
AGCTAAGTGATTAGGACTTGATCGAAAAATATTGCTCTCAAAACATGCATTTTTGAGGTAAACTAGAAAAACACTACTTTTGACCCATAGTGATCCGCACTTTTTTCATTGGAAATCGAGTTTCCTTAGGGAAAAAGGACTTGCTAACTTTTGCAGCTATATGAAACGGACTTGCCTACGGCACTTTTGCACCGAAGAAACTAAAAAATAGTCTTTCTCCGCCTAAAAGCAAGGTAGGATTTCTACGAAACAAGTCCGGATAGGTAACTAGGCGGATAGGAAGGATTTCTACGAGCTTCAGTTCATGAATTGAAATATGCATGCATCCCATTCATAAGGAGTAGCTGGCTATCCGTGTGCAACACTCATTTCTTTCTAGGAAGATAAGATCCCGCTCTAAGGCATTGGAGCTGCTGGAATATGATACGAAAATACAGATTGATGTTTCTGCTTCTCCTCTCTCGGGAATAGTTTACCGACCGGGCCACCTGTAAATTCTTTAGTTAAAACAGGCCTCGAGAGTAGTCATCCTAGTATCGAAAATCATCTATTTTGCTTTCCGAAGGTAGACAGCAGCGTTGATTCTCCGATTATACGATGGCAACATGTGTGAAGTCTAGTACCAGATCATATCGGGGATAGCTAGCTCATCAGCAGTTCATTTCTATGTATGGCGAGAAGTCCAACTGTCAAGCATGGCACGATTCCAGAATCATCGCTTGGCTGCTGCTTAGATGAGATGAAACCTGAGCTGACTTCTCTGTTTTAGTACCGGCCAGGCCTGCTTCTTAAGTGAACTCATCCATTCCCTTGTTAGTACAGAAGGAGACGATATCGTGTCAATTCCCTAAATAAAACCGTCTTTTCCAATGATTTAGGGCCCATACCCCAATAATGATGACGAAGAGGTCTTCCTGCTTCAAAAACAGGGCTTCCTGACCCGAGAAAAGAGTGCACATGGAAGTAGTTCCGCTCAATTCTCCAATACGACTTCGGGTGTGACCCCAACCCCACCAAATGGTGATCCTCGAGACCAAAGGGCATTGAACGAGAGAGAAGGAAATCGTCCACAGAGAATCGGAGTATCCGGCCTAGTGATAGTTAGAAAGAGTTGGCCAATACAGAATCTCATGCGCCTCTCATTGATGAACCCCTTTTTCCTTTATCCTCTACTGGTGGCTGATTGATTGAGCGCCGGTCTCACTCATTCTTTATGAGCGGAAGCCATGCACCTATCACCTATAACCGGAGAAGTACTATACGGCACGGCACCTTCGGCGAGGACTCAACTCAACAGAGAATGATTTGACAAACATTGATCCATGCTTGGCCTTAGCCTGAGCTCAACTCCGAAAAAGAAAAGAGGAGAATCTCTCTAGCTTGTGGAATCACTTCCCTGGATGCTTAGATAGCTCGAGAAAGTGCGCCACTTCTCCCTTAGAGCCCATCTATCTAAACGGGTATAAAAACAGAGAAATAGGCTCATTAAGTGAAGTGAGAACAGAACTCGATCTTTGCTAGGCGTGAGAAGAAGATATCGGTCCTTTGGCCATCGGGTAAAGAAATCCTTTGAATGGATCAGTGAGTTCCGGCACGATTGCTGGAACGAACGGAATCTACGGGAACGAGATCTTTCTGTTGGCACGATATCTTTCAGGAACTGCGGTAATCCAATCCTTGAGCTAAGGACGAATGCTTGATTTGCAATCTTTCAAGACGATTTTCTTGTAGCAGATGTGGAATCCAGATTGGCATAACGGTTCTACGTGAAGTCAGCCGTTCGTCATCATTTGAGGGTTCGGGTCGGGATCATGGCCATAAATCGCTACTTTTTCCACTAGAGCGAATAGCATTCTTCGAAACAGGCACAGGACACTAGAGCGAATAGCATTCTTCGAAACAGGCACGCACAGGACTTGAAGCAGAATCAGAGAGTGATCCCTTTCCAACAGACTGATCGAATTCCAGTGATACACTACGCCTGGCACTATTCGTCACATTAGTAGTTAAGTTACTCATTTGTTACGAACAAAGAGACGCTAGAGATTCTATGAACTTCAGATCGATGCCATTCACTAATCTCAATCGTCTTTCTATGGATTTCTGGGCCGATGGGCGATAAACCTTAAAAGTAGCTGCTACGGGCTCTGTGGTGCGTCTCAGAGCCCTTCCCCATGGGGGGTTCCCGTTCTGCTAATCTTGCTATCTTCCCCAGGTTTGCTCGTTTCGATTGGAACAAGAAGTCCGTATTGGTATTTCTTGGTATTGGTAGCAGATGTTCAGCGGTAACAAACAGTAGCTGCAAGTAGATCATCTCTCTTTCTTTCGTACAAGTAGATCGTTGGGATGAGATCTGTAGTCTAAGAATCGGTTCATAGGAAAGCACGCCTTGCAGTTGGCATCGGTAGAAGATTTCCGTCTTGTCCCTCGGAGTGGAGCTAGACTCACTTCCTTTGTTCTAGACATTATACGTTACTCACTGAGGAAGAAGGGAGTAAAGTATCTACACTCGTATCGGATCTGGAGATCTGCCCCGGGATGGAAAGGTATCGATCGACCAAGAACTTGTCGAATTTCTTTGACCTCGGAGCCCGTACAAGCTCTTCTTCCACAACCATATGTGACCTCCCCGAGTTTCGAACCCCTCGCCCTCTAAATGTGGATCTCCTCCTCCTCGTTGTTGCCGTGGAGAGACCTCACGTCTAGTTGAAATAGATGCAAGTAAAACTTTCTGACAGCTATGTGAGCACGGATCTTTCCATCATAAGAATAGGGCTCTGGCAATAGATCAAAATCACTAGTCCATTCTGATTCGGAAGATAGGGCTGGGCTGGCAGGTTCTAGTTTGTTCGCACAAGAAAGAGAAAGAAGTGCCGGAGGCAGCACTGGACCAAGTAAAGGTGCCGGATACGTCTCAGCTCAGCTTGAAAGGGAATGTGTTTCTGGGGAATCGTACTTTTGATTCTCAGCTAAAGCCCACCCTTGCCCCCGGAAAGGTTCTCATTCCTCACTGGAGAACACGGCTCCACAACGTATTTGGTAGCGGATCCACTTTTCCTTATCTGTTAACGTATACCTTTCCTCTGCCTATGAGCTAGCTAAAGATCCATCGTTATCCTTTCCGGCAATGGAGGCGGAATCAATGGTCATGTCAGGTTTCAGATTCAAAGAGAGATGTCAAGCAAGCGCCGAATCTGAGTACTCAACTTGTCCGACCCGCCTCTTCCACTAGACCTCGTCTTTCAAAGAGCAGCAGCCCTGCAAGCCTAATAGAACCTTGTTTCCCTATTACTTACTTTTGCTTTGAGCATCGCACTCCAGTGGCTTTCTTTCCTATGGCTTGGATGGGGGTCCTCAACAAGATCTATATCGGTGTCATTATTTACTTATTTAGACGATAGATGATGATAGAGAGCAGACTGGCTCTGAGGAAGAATATCTTAAGTAGTTGAATCCGCTCCGCTAGGTTAAATTGTATGATCTGAATGTAGGAGGACTGCTGCTGGTGACACAATTTCTTTTGGGTCTGAAGAATGAACTCAGAGCTGCAGTGGAAGTGCAGGTGCCTAACTCAATTAGTGAAGCTGCATCTTTTGCTCAATCAAGTGCGGGAAGGAGTTTTGGAGAGAGGCAGGCACTACATGAACAAGAAGGACAGTAACTAGAATTAGAAGTCGGCTGCCCCGCAGCAGCAAGGCTATGTCTCAGTCAAAGTTCGACAGGGGGCAAAACAGTTGCTGTCCTAATAGAAGTTCATGTCGATCCAGCCAAGCCAGTGCCATCATTAGAAAGTCCGGCCATTTTAGTTTCAGCCAGTTCAAGTTAGGGCAAGGAGGAAAGGAAGAGAGTAATGCAAGGATGTAAAGAATGAGGCGCTAGAACAGACTGGCCCGCAGGCTTCCAACCTGACACCGCTTTGCTACTTTTCGAAAGAGGAAGAGAAGTTGCTTGTACGAGACTGCGCCTCCCGGCTGGAAACTCCAATGGCATTTTCGGTAAATGAAAGCAAAGCGAAGCTTTACGACCAAGGAGAGATAAGCATATTTTATGAATGATAGAAGGAGTGCTCCCCGAGCACAGGCTCGCTTGGAAGGATAGAGCGCCGCAAGACAAGATGGCATATTGAAGGGAAGGCTATGAAAAGAATTCTGGTCTCTCGAACGCCTGGCATACTAATACGAGCCGCATACTTGAATACTAGTGACATATTGGAGGAAAGGAGATTATTGGAATACTAGAGGGAGTTACGCCCATAAGAACTGCTGGCTGTAAACGCGACTTGCTCTGCTCCTCCTAAAACCCTTTTCGATAGTAAGATAGATATAAATCTAAAGGGCCTAGAAGGGCAAGCATGGACCGAATAATACACATACTCTGTCTAGATAGACGATTTCTTCTTTCATTTCCACTCAAATAAAAGCACTTTCTTTCAAGCTTATTTGCTTGAAAAAGAGCAAAGCAATTCCAACATAAACTGACACTTTAGGATCCTCTAAGCCTTTCTATAGACCCGTAAGGTACTAAAAACGAAAAACTAGCACTACTAACACAGGCTGAAGAGGATGACCTCGAAAAAGAATACAATTAAAGATGTGGCCTTCCCTCCAAGCACATATATGGATATGGAGCACTCTTTTCCACCCTAAAAAAGAATAGCCAGAGATGGCTTTCTTTCCGTATCAATAGGTAGCCTTCCTTGCCTATGGCTACTTTCAAATGAAAAGGTCAAAAAAGAACTTGATGTAATAGGCTCACTTCATTAATGCTTTCAAACTCGATTGTAAACTATTCCCACCTAAAAGATAAGCTTACTACTTCAAATAGGTAGATGGAAAGAAAGCCATATTTTCCATCTTATTTATATATTCCATTCCAGCCATTGACAGCAACTCACTCTTTTCGAATTGCACTTTGAAAGCCAAACCCAAGAAAGACCATATCAACTACTCTCCAAATAGCAGGATAAATCACGGAATTCAAATGGAAGACAGAAAGAGAAGGCAATTCAAACCTAATGGCCAAACGAATCCAAGACAGAAATACTTATAGCCAGAAAAGAATAACAAGAGAACGAAAACAACTCCATATTCTACTGGCCTGCCTCTCTGATCTACTATCCAACTGCCATGGAAGCACCACTGTTCACCCTAGGCTCACATTCTGGCACTTCGTTCGCTGTGTACTCAAAGGACTTGCTTGTCTTTTGACTCGGGCAAAAACCGCAGGAGTGAATTGACTCGTAATTATACAAACAAATGACCCAGCTGGCCTTCTCCTATCCGGGGAATCATCGGGACATGCTTCACTTAAAGTGATTATACCACATAGTTTAGGGAAGCGAAACCATAGTTCGGGTTAGTTCACGCTAGATTATCGAAGCTTGTAACACCTGTTAGAACACATTAGGAAAGTGCAAAAGATTTCTATTTGGAGTTCGCTCGTTTAGTTGCTCGATCGCTGCCATCCGCATTGGGCTAATTCAAATCCTATGCTCCATGCTCTTGCGGGTTTGCTCCATTTGAACTTGTCCACACTGGCATAACCAGTATCTCCCCGGAACTAAGAGGCATGGATACCCATCTTTATCGATTCAAAGAAATGAATAAGTATCAGCGAGGCGGGGAATACGGTCCCGGTAGAGATAGGGATGATCGGCAAGCGCTACGAGCGGGGCCGATGTTTCGTGTTGCGGGTGGCCATCGGATTGTTCAGCGTGCCCATGCGGATCCCTACCAATGTCCTAGACTACAAGTTCGACAAACTTCCGGCTTGGGTCAGGATACAAAGTTACCCGGGATGGGCTTGCCCTCTGGATCATGCTGGGTCCTTGCTTGTTCCAACGTCATGCTAGGAATGTATCACGTGCCCATGCAAACCAAAGGAAAGCAGATACAACTATTACAGATCCTAGTCCTATTTCCCATCAGAACATAAGGGAGTGGGCTTCCTTTGTAACAGCTCTGTTCTGGTCGTGGCTCACCTCACTGGACCAACGCTTCTGGTCGGAAGCTGGTCGATCGCCTGGTCGGCAACCGGCACAACACCTTTGCCAGTGGGATTTCTGTTGGTTTTCGTACTATGCGCAATGAAAGTTTCCAAAAAAGGAGAGCTCTAAAAACAGCGTTCTACGGGGAGAATGTGATTTTTGTATACTTTGACCCCATACTGGCATGAAACTGATCGGAAAAAGGACCTCAAAAACACCCATTTATTAGGGGAATGTGAAAATTGATGGTTTTCGCCCATACTGGCATGAAACTTTCTCTTTTATTGAGCTCAAAAACAGGCAGAGGGAGATCAGAAAAAGTGTCAAATCCAATAGAACAGAGAACGATGGCCCAAACAGAACAGCTTACTTCCTCTATCCGAGTTGGCAATCAATATCAAGATCAGAGCGCGAGAGCAATGAAACAACAAGTCCACCGTCCCTTCACCAGCCAAAGAAAGGAGAAGACTAAGCAGCTCAATAGGGTCTCGAGTACGACTATAGTACCAAAGCTTGGTGCTTCTACCAGTCAAGCAATTACCACGGGTGGATATTCAATAGAAAGCCTACTTGAGTAGGTCAAACAGCGGGGATCTCTTAGTTCCAATGGCTGGATCTCAGAATCGCGTAGATGGGTAGAAGTAATGGGCAAACGCACCTAAGTTAGAGATTTCAACTACTACGGTAGTGATGGGGTGCCTGTTTACCTAAGTAGGCCTAGTTCTTTCTATAATGAGCATTCGCGTCCGGGGACTTTGATCCAACTTCAGCCGATGGGGAAACGGCAAGGGATGCACCGGTATCTGGACACGTGATGGACCCAGTAGTAAATATTCCTTTGTGGAAGGCTTTGGTTATACCTGGGTGGCAAAGCGAAGTTTCTGGTGGGTAGGTGTCTAAAACAACCCTCTGCAAGGAAGCACGCCCGTATCAATCCTTTAATCAGAGACTAGACTAGCGTTAGGAAGGACAAAGGAGACAGACAGAATTTACATCAGAAAAAAAAGGACTTTTTGAAGTTTGAGTGAGGATAATTGTCTTAAATTTCGGAGAATCGGCTGAAAAAACGCGGAATTGTCTTCGCCTTTGTAAGCGAAAATGTCCAGTAAAGCCTATCTCGCTTTTAGCCTTCATGGTGAATGGCCCACCCTTTCTTTGAACCTTGTCAATGATCGAACGAACTTACAGATATGAACTGAGTGCCATTTGATGAGTAAGATCGAACAAGGGAGAGGGATATGGAAAGGATGAAGTAATGAAAGAGGAAGTCATTGCTAGTAGTAACGACTTGTCACGATCCATTGGTTCATATAGAATCCATGTCCTAGGTCTATCAAAAAACATTCTTTTCGCTAAGCGTATATAATAAAATAGAGTGAAAGGGTCCACCCCGAAACCAAGGGGGTACTAACTAACAGCTGAGTCCTCTCCGAACCGCAGGAGATAGTTGCCCATCATACGGCTCACCAACTTCACTTGCCTCTAAGGGGGGCTCGCTCCGGGCAGGTTCGGATCACTTACTATACACGGCCCTACGAAGGGGTTAGGAGCGTTTTCAAGATGATTCTTTCTTTGTCGAGACGAAAAAGGAACCCATCTTTTCGATTGAAAAATGTGAGTCTGTTTTGCCCACTTTATCCATCCCCCTCTATCAAAATGATCAAAAAGGCATTTCAAATGCTTCTTATTCCCGTGTTTGATCTTATCCATCTCTGCCCCGCTTCCATGTGGGCAGAGACCCCTGTAGAGAATGAAGAGGAGCCAAGGATCTTACTCTCAAGAGTGCTTCGATAGGCTCCACTCTCTCCCCTGAATAAGTCAGGCTCCGTTAGCCTGGGCTGAGATGGGGATAACGAGTCGACGATTGAAGCCCCCAACGTTCTGCCAGACACTGGACAGGGGTAAGCTCTGTAAATGTGTAGAGCCAAGTGTGGTGTAGTAGTAGGCACTTCTAGGCCCCTTCCCGGCTACTGGATCACTCCAGTGCTTCGGGTACTACGGACCCTCTGCCATCCATTGCAGCAGAGCCGTTTCATGAGCGGGGGGGCTAAGCGCAGTTCTTTGAATCAAAAGTTTCATGAAATCGAAATCGATTCTTTTTTAGATATCTGGATAGATGGATGGATCTATCTTTCTATTCAGATATCTTTTGCAATCAGCCCCAAATCCTTGATTTGGCCAGGAAACAAAGCACTGCTTTGGGCCCAGGAAGCGAAGGGAATGAGCTCGGCTGCTTCTCCCCCACACTTCTTTATTTCTCCGTGCCCCTTCCGCATGCGCTTCGCGCGCCATTGGCGCTTTGCTCTCCTCTTATTTCTTCATTGGAGGGTTCGGATGGACTTCGCCGTTCTTTCCCAACGAAAATGGAAAGGGCTGTATCACATCGAGATGTCGATTCGTTTTCCGCCCCAAATGAGATGGGGAATTAGTCACCTCTGTCCCTTCATCTTTTTGAAAGGAATCGAGGCCCGGCCCGGCTCGTGTCGTTCCAACAACCGACGGGGAGCACCTCAGTATACGATCGCGCGCAGTAACTGGGAGTCCTATTACACCTAAGGCCAACTTCCATTCACCAAACCCAGGTTCATCTCGTGTAGTGATTGTGGACTCGTACAAGGATATGGAGTCGACGGTTGATGTATCAGACTCGACCCTGTCTTTCGTAGCATGCATTCCCATCTGTGTTGCAACTGATTCGGTAAGCTACGTGTCCGGTGCACGGAAAACTGCCTTCGGTCTCCCAACCTTACTCATGGCAACCTTCCGGCCGCCCAATGACCTATAACGCTAGTCACTACTCCCACTGGGGCTAGGAAGTAAGCCCCACAACCCAAAGCGGCGAAGAACAAATAGAATTTGCTACAAAAGCCGGCTAACGGGGGTATTCCTGCGTATGAGAACATTGTAATGGAGAAGGTCATAGCCGAAATAGGATTCGTTTTGGCTAGAGCGCCCAAATCCGCTATATATTTGACACGGGTTTGCCGTAATGCTGGAACTATGGCGAATGCATCTATCGTCATTGATGCATAAATAAATATACCAATTAGTAGTGATTGAATTCCTTCTATGGTTCCACATGAGAAACCAGTACGAATATAACCTACATGTCCAATCGAACTATGAGCTAGAGGTCTTTTGACTTTCGTTTGGGCCATGGTGGCCAGTGCTCCTAAGATCATAGAAGCAATGCTGCAGAAAAAGAAGATTTGTTGTAATGTACCCCCATAGGAAGCAACAATAGAAACACGTGACATATTTGCAGAAATAGAGATTTTAGGCGCAATAGAAAGGAATGCTGTCACCGGGGTGGGTGAACCCTCATAGATATCAGGTGCCCACATATATAGAGTCAAAAGAGAGATTGAGTCCGAGGGAGAGGGGGGGTTTCTTGGGGCTCGAGAGATTGAATAGATAGGGCCCCACAAGTTGTTAATTCGCCGCTGGGGAATTCACACAAAAGGGAAGGACTTATTCTCAACGAAAAAAGTGCTCTCTGAACCGAACGTGAAAGTTGTTTTCCATCAGACTGCTGTTCATGTAACTCCACTCTCGGCTTGGATTATATATCCATTTGGTCCGCTCTCGGCCATTCCACACGCTGCCTAGCAGAGACGTGGTTATCTGAAGTGGATTCTCTCTTTTGTAGTAGATGCCGAACCTGCTGCTCAGTGGGCGGGCGCAGCAGCTACATGGACCCCTTTCTTTATGTTGTTGCCAGCGCTTTCCCGGGCCGAGCCGGAATTCTTTATTAGAACGTCGGCAGGCAAAGCCCGAAGGAAGGCTGCTATCCCCTCGGCCTTCTTCCTTTTCGATGAAAAACAAATCGACATCTCAATCTCCGAAAGCGTTTTCCTTACCCAGCTAATATCCCCCCCTTCGTCGAGCCTTTCCTTTAGTGGTAAGGGATATGCACCTTATCTGAACGTCGGCAGGCATTCCGGAATTCTCCTTTTTTGGCCCCGGGTGAACATAGGCTCAAACATGATTGGAGGGGTCCTAGCTATGCCATGCGTTCAATAAAAAAAAGCAAGCCTCTGGGAAGCTGCAGGGATTACAAAAAGAGGGTGCTTTCCTGTGTTGCACTGAAAAAAGGACAAAGGAGAAGACGCTCTTCGACTTTCTTTCTTCCTCCCGCGCCCGCCTAAGCCCGGCCCGCGTTAGAGGGGAAGATTAGCAAAGCGGAAAAAGACAGAGGGAGGGGGAGCTGCATCTTATTCTCTTCGCGAGAACTTCAGAATCGGAGAAGCATTCGGAAGGGGCGAGGCCTTCATTTCGTTGGCAGAAGCAGAAACGATCCAATCCATTCGGGGCTTCGGGGAACCCAAAAACGAACTCTGTTTACTTTTTTCATAGATAGATGATATATATAGGAATAATATATACATCCCTTTACTTGAGATGTCTATGTATCTATTTTGGAATCATCTCCCGATTCTCTTTTTTTTCTAATTCGCACTGCTCTTTCTCTCTAAATTGCATCAAAGAAAATAGAGAGAGAGAGAGAGAGCAGATGGATCCTATCCCCTATAACGAACACTCATTCCTATCTATTGATAGAAAAGAAAGATCTTCGTCACGGACTTTTTCTTTGTTCATTTTTTTTTAGATTGGAGGAATTCCTCATATCCAAGGCAGCTCCCCACAAACACCCCACCCATATGACTATGCCCCCTTTTGAATCGACAGTATAGATTGGGCTTCATAGCTACTTTCATTCTAAAGACGAATATTAGTCAATAGGCAGGCTTCTTTCAGTAGCAAACATATTCATTTTCACCGGGCTCCGCGCACCTTTGGTACTTCTGGAGGGCAAGCTGTTTTATAGTGACTTCTTTCTTAGGGTAGGGCGACGAATACTTCCAATTCCGGAAAGGTCATTGGGTCGCCTTTGGAAGCTAAAGCGAAAGTTGTAGAAAGCCGGGAGAAAAAGCGAAAGCTTGCTCGAAACGGCCTATACCCTAACCCTCGGAAGCGAAGACGCAAAGCGTCACTTTTTTCAAAAGGAAGGAGTTTTTTCTGACTGAATCCATCCATAAAGCCGCCAAGGAAACGAAGTTCGTTCGCCTCTGTCCGAAGCAGCGACAACTGGGTGATCCTATGTTCCGCTCTTTATGGCAGAACGTCGAAAAATGTTCTGTGAAGTTTCCTGACTGGGCCGGCCCAGGTGGCTAGCGAGCAGTGCAAAGCGGAAAACTGTAACGCTAAAAAAAAGGCGCGCTCAGTAAGGCTCAAACTAGATAGCATGTGGTTAAGGCAAAGTGCTGTTTACCAGTTGAGCTAGTTGACTATATTGTGCACTAAGCTGCGCAGAAACTTAAGAACCAAACCGAATGTAGATCCGAACATTTTCTAAATTTTGATCGCAAAAAAATTCTGAAAAAAAAACATAATATTCTACGAAATCCGAACACTTTTAAAAATTGTGAACAAAATTTGACAAGACTCAAATATTTCGAAAAAAAGCGAACAATTTTAGGAAGCAAGATTATTTTTTAAACTCCCCGTAAAATTGAAAACACAAACACCATTTAAAATATTGCAAACATCTTTAGAAAATTCCGAACAAAATTTCATAAATTTCAAACAGGAACATTTTTCAATCTCGTGAAACTTTTTTGAAGACATAATCATTGTTTAATATATCGTGAACATTTTTTGAAACTCCCAAACAAAATTTGAAATGTGTGATCAAATTTTTGAACTGGGAACATTTTATGAAACTCACGAACAAAAATTTCAAACATGAACATTTTTTTGTAAATTGTGAACAAATTTTGAATTAGGAACATTTATTGAAACTCAGGAACAAAAATATAATACAAACATTTTTCTTAAATTTGCTAACAAATTTTGCGAAGTTGTGAAATTTGAAAAGAAAAACATAAATAAAAGAAACAGAAACTAAACAAAACAAATCAAAAAGGAAACAAACAGAAACTATGTGAAATCACTAGTTAAAGAGTACTCGTTGTGAAGATCATTCCAATTCCCAGGTTGCGACAAGTGGCACGCTGCATGTGCCCCACTTGTCGCAACCTAAGATTTTTTTTTCTTTTTTTGTAGATCCGTTTATTCAAAATGTTTTATCTCTTAAACCGTGCGTCCAGTTCGCGTTGAGATATTCAAAACTAGATCCCGTGTTGATAGATTTTGACGAACTTTTTTTTCATGAAAAAAACCGGACGAAAAAACCAGAGGAAAAAACCGAACCAGGAGCACGGGTTTTTCCCTTTCCGAAAGAGGCGCGCCCGTGCCTCTGACGAAATCACAACCGTGCCTCTCGCAGAAGCAAAACCGTGACTCTCGCGAAAGAAAAAAATACATAAAACACATTTTTTTTCGTTTCCGAGGAGGCATGGCTGTGACTCTCGCGAAAGCACAACCGTGCCTCTCGCGGATGCAAAAAACAGAAAATGTTTTTTTTGTTTCCAAGAGGCAGGGCCGTGACTCTCGCGAAAGCACAACCGTGCCTCTCAGGGAAGCAAAACCGTGCCTCTCGCGAAAAGAAAAAAACGTGTTTTTTTTCGTTTCCATGAGGCACGGCGTGCCTCTCGTGAAAGCACAACCGTGCCTCTCACGAAAGGGAAAAGCTAGGGAAGACCGGTGAAAAACCAAAACATTGAAAAACCCCAGAAAAAACCATTTTAAAAGCCGAAAACGCGTGCGGAAAAATAAAAATAAATCCAGAGGAAGCGCCCAGAGCGTGACACGTGGCGAATCGCTGAGAGCGCGCCAAGTGGCGCTGATCGTTGTGAGGCTTCCGAAGGAGCGCTCGTTAATTAGTCGCTCTCGAAACTATTTATAAGTGGACCAGCCCATGTCTGTCGCTCGCTGTGCTTCTCTGTGGGATTGCTTGACAGTTCGTCGCATCAAGCGGCGAATAGGATTTACCGCAACAACTTGACGCAGCGAGCCTCCGTTAGGAAATTCCCGCCATAGCCACCAAACGCGCAAACACATGGCCTCACGTGCACTTCAAAAAAAATTCATTCATAAAAAATTGCCAAAAATGGTTGGGATTCAAAAAATATTGTGAATGAGAAAACACAATCACTAATTTGAAATTACTCAAATTCGAATACATATTCATGAATTTAAAAAATGTTCACTGATATTAATTTGTTTTGTGAATTGCAAAACATGTTCATCAAATATAAAAATATCCCAAATTTCAAAAAAAAAACATCATGGATTTGAAAAACAAATCCAGAATTTAAATAACATTGTGAGACAAGGTTAAAAATTTGGAAACATATTCAAAATTAATAAACTTCTTAGTTTTAAAAATGTTCTTGGATTTTTAAAAAAATATTCGACAATTAAATATAAACAAATTTGAATAAATTTCCCAAATTTTGAAAGAGTAGTTTTCACATTTTAAAATTGTTCTCATATTTCAAACAAATTGTATGAATTTGAAAATTGTTCCTGGATTTAAATTTTTCATGAATTTGATAATTTTTCATAGATTTCAAAATATGTTCTGATTTTTCTATAAATGAACTTGAAAATAATTCTCCTATATAAAAACTGAATTTTCCAAAATGTTTACTAATTGAGAAAAATCCGGGACTTCAAAAAAATGTTAATGAATTTTTAAACTATTCTCATATTTGAAAAAGGAATCAAATTCTAAAAATCTACCCATATTTCAATAAATGTTCATGAATTTTAAAAATAACCATATTTAGCAAATATTCTTGAAATGTACTGCGATGGGAAGAAGCACGTCCCTTCAAATCTTGATATTAATATGGATTGTGGAAGAAACTGAAAGACCGTAATGACACCAAAATAAATTTCAAAGGATTGCTAGCCAAGATGAAAGGTAACAGCACACCAAATTTTGTCAGGCCATTTCTCTTGTACACCATAGGCAAATATGTATGCCGAACAAAAGAGGAGTATGTGGATAACAAATATATTGGGATTGTTAGAAATGTTGAGACGATAAAGGGCACAAATCTTGGACAGCTAACACTTGACTATCTTATGGATAACGTTTAGAATTTTGTAAATTGTGAGGCCAATCTGGAGGGGAACCTATCACTGCTGCAGGTAATTCGCAGTAGTACAATTATCAATTACCTAACACACATTACATAATGTACGAGAATGTTTGTAAACTGCTTTTGTTGGCATGCAGACATGGTACTATGAGAAGTTCAGAGTGCACCAATTGAACTCTAGCATCTCGTATGAATGAGGGATAAGGCCGCTGATCCAGAACTGGAGCGAGGAGAAGGCAACAAAGGTTGACAATATAATCCAGATTAAATATCTGGGAGTTGGAGAGGTAAAATGTCAGCACATTGACTGGATTATGTAACATGTTTTCTAAATCATACTAACGATACTAAACTGCAGTATGTTGAGGACTTGATGAGGCCTTTCATTCCAGCACGAGATGGTACGCTAGCCAAACCAAAAACTGGCGCTCAGGTAAGTGAGTTACATGAGGCACAAATATATATTATAACATTAACTAGTATGAAGTTATATGATTCTAACTATTTCAAAGTCTCAGATTGAGGTACTCGTCATACGTGTATTGACTGATTTGCAAGAAGTTGCCTCCCTCGTGCGGGAGGCCGGTGCAGAACAAGTCGATAGGATGTGCACCCTTGAAAAGAAAATGGATGAGTGCATTAAGCGTACCCGTACTAATGGCAAGCTCACAGAGGACCTCATCAAAGAATTGAACGTAAGCATAGAATTATGAGATTAGTATATATAATTGGAAGTTTACGTGTACAAGGTTTTTTCTAAATTAGTTTACTATGAAAACACCCTAGACTAACATGTATTTTTTTAAGAAAAACGCAATGGAACATTTCCAGGAGTGCAAGACATACATCTTTCTAACCTCGGGGCACCTTCACACCCGATGGAGGCCTATGTTGAGAATGTTGAGAATGTGAAGGCTACGAGATCGCGAGAGCCTGACGAACCCCGTGCATTCACAGATGATGACAGCCATGATGAATCATTTCGAAAGCAGCAAGAAGTAAGTGTGGTTGAATCGACTCCACCAAATCATGGGGGCGAAAAGAAAAGGGTGGTATTGCAATTATTTAAGAATGACGAGTATGTTTCATAGGATACTAAGAAAAAAAAGGAAAAAACAAGACTCCATCAGAGTCAACAAATGATTCCGAGGACATGAACAATAAAAAGAGGAAAATCGGCTCTACCAACTTAAAAAAGAGGCCAGAATTTCATTTATGTAAGAGGGACCAACTGTTGGGGAACGTAGTAATTTCAAAAATAATCCTACATACACGCAAGATCATGCTGATGCATAGCAACGAGAGGGGAGAGTGTTGTCCATGTACCCTCATAGACCGAAAGCGGAAGCGTTATGACAACGTGGTTGATGTAGTCGTACGTCTTCACGATCGACCGATCCTAGTATCGAACGTACGGCACCTCCACTATCTGCACACGTTCAGCTTGGTGACGTCCCACAGACTCACGATCCAGTAGAGCTTCGAGGGAGAGTTTCGTCAGCACGACGGTGTGATGACGGTGTTGATGAAGCTACCAACGCAGGGCTTCGCCTAAGCACCGCTACGATATGACCGAGGTGGATTATGGTGGAGGGGGGCATCACACACGGCTAAAAGATCAATGATCAACTTGTGTGTCGATAGGGTGCCCCCTCCCCCATATATAAAGGAGTGGAGGAGGGGGAGGGGCCGGCCCTCCTAGGCACGCCCCAACGGGAGTCCTACTCCCACCGGAGGTAGGACTCCAACCCTTCCAAGAGTAGGAGTAGGAGAGAGGGAAGGAGGAGAGAGGGGGAAGGAAAGGGGGGCGCCGCCCCCCTCCTTGTCCAATTCAGACTAGAGGGGGAGGGGGCGCGCGGCCTACCCTGGCCGCCCCTCCTCTTCTCCACTAAGGCCCAATAGGCCAATTACACTCCCGGGGGGTTTTGGTAACCCCGCGATACTCCGGTATTTGTCCGAACTTGCCCGGAACCCTTCCGAAGTCCAAACACAGTCATCCAATATATCGACCTTTATGTCTCGACTATTTAGAGACTCCTCGTCATGTCCGTGATCATATCCGGGACTCCGAACTTCCTTCGGTACATCAAAACACATAAACTCATAATATCGATCGTCACCGAACGTTAAGTGTGCGGACCCTATGGGTTCGAGAACTATGTAGACATGACCGAGACACATCTCCGTTCAATAACCAATAGCGGAACCTAGATGCTCATATTGGCTCCTACATATTCTACGAAGATCTTTATCGATCAAACCGCATAACAACATGCGTTGTTCCCTTTGTCATCAGTATGTTTCTTACCCGAGATTCAATCGTAGGTATCTCAATACCTAGCTTAATCTCGTTACCGGCAAGTCTCTTTGCTTGTTCTGTAATGCATCATCCCGCAACTAACTCATTAGTCACATTGCTTGCAAGGCTTATAGTGATGTGCATTACCGAGAGGGCCCAGAGATACCTCTCCGACAATCGGAGTGAAAAATCCTAATCTCGATCTATGCCAACTCAACAAGTACCATCGGAGACACCTGTAGAGCACCTTTATAATCACCCAGTTACGTTGTGATGTTTGGTAGCACACAAAGTGTTCCTCCGGTAATCGGGAGTTGCATAATCTCATAGTCATAGGAACATGTATAAGTCATGAAGAAAGCAATAGCAGTAAACTAAAATGATCAAGTGCTAAGCTAACGGAATGGGTCAAGTCAATCACATCTTCTCCTAATGATGTGATCCCGTTTATCAAATGACAACTCATGTCTATGTTAGGAAACTTTAACCATCTTTGATCAACGATCTAGTCAAGTAGAGGCATACTAGTGACACTCTATTTGTCTATGTATTCACACATGTATTATGTTTCCAGTTAATACAATTCTAGCATGAATAATAGACATTTATCATGAAATAAGGAAATAAATAATAACTTTATTATTGCCTCTAGGGCATATTTACTTCAGTCTCCCACTTGCACTAGAGTCAATAATCTAGATTACACAGTGATGATTCTAACACCCATGGAGTCTTGGTGCTGATCATGTTTTGCTCGTGAGAGAGGCTAAGTCAATGGGTCTGCAACATTCAGATCCATATATATCTTGCAAATCTCTACGTCTCCCACCTGGACTTGATCACGGATGGAATTGAAGCGTCTCTTGATGTGTTTGGTTCTCTTGTGAAATCTGGATTCCTTTGCCAAGGCAATTGCACCAGTATTGTCACAAAAAATTTCATTGGACCCGATGCACTAAGTATGCCACCTAGATCGGATATGAAATCCTTCATCCAGACTCCTTCATTTGCTGCTTCCAAAGCAGCTATGTAATCCGCTTCACACGTAGATCCCGGCATGATGCTTTGTTTAGAACTGCACTGACTGACAGCTCCATCGTTCAATATAAGCACGTATCTGTTTTGCGATTTAGAACCGTCCGGATCAGTATCAAAGCTTGCATCGACGTAACCATTTACGACGAGCTCTTTGTCACCTCCATAAACGAGAAACATATCCTTAGTCCTTTTCAGGTATTTCAGGATGTTCTTGACCGCTGTCCAATGATCCACCCCTGGATTACTTTGGTACCTCCCTGCTAACCTAATAGCAAGGCACACATCAGGTCTGGTACACGACATTGCATACATGATAGAGCCTATGGCAGAAGCATAGGGAACATTTTTCATTTTCTCTCTATCTTCTGCAGTGGTCAGGCATTGAGTCTGACTCAACTTCACACCTTGTAACACAGGAAAGAACCCTTTCTTTGCTTGATCCATTTTGAACTTTTTCAAAACTTTATCAAGGTATGTGCTTTGTGAAAGTCCAATTAAGCGCCTTGATCTATCTATATAGATCTTGATGCCCAATATATAAGCAGCTTCACCGAGGTCTTTCATTGAAAAACTCTTATTCAAGTATCCTTTTATGCTATCCAGAAATTCTGTATCATTTCCAATCAACAACATGCCATCTTCATATAGTATTAGAAATGCTATAGAGCTCCCACTCACTTTCTTGTAAATACAGGCTTCTCCAAAAGTTTGTATAAAACCATATGCTTTGATCACACTATCAAAACGTTTATTCCAACTCCGAGAGGCTTGTACCAGTCCATAAATGGATCGCTGGATCTTGCACACTTTGTTAGCACATTTTGGATCGACAAAACCTTCTGGTTGCATCATATACAACTCTTCTTCTATCAATCCATTTAGGAATGCAGTTTTGACATCCATTTCCCAAATTTCATAATCATAAAATGCGGCAATTGCTAACATGATTCGGACAGACTAAAGCATCGCTACGGGTGAGAAAGTCTCATCATAGTCAACCCCTTGAACTTGTCGAAAACCTTTCGCAACAAGTCAAGCTTTCTAGACAGTAACATTACCGTCAGCGTCACTCTTCTTCTTGAAGATCCATTTATTCTCGATGGCTTGCCAATCATCGGGCAAGTCAACCAAAGTCCACACTTTGTTCTCGTACATGGATCCCATCTTAGATTTCATGGCCTCAAGCCATTTTGCGGAATCTGGGCTCATCATCGCTTCCTCATAGTTCGTAGGTTCGCCATGGTCAAGTAACATGACCTCCAGAATAGGATTACTGTACCATCTTGTGCAGATCTTACTCTGGTTGACCTACGAGGTTCAGTAGTAACTTGATCTGAAGTTTCTAGATCAATATCATTAGCTTCCTCACTAATTGGTGTAGGTGTCACAGGACCCGGTTTCTGTGATGAACTACTTTCCAATAAGGGAGCAGGTACAATTACCTCATCAAGTTCTACTTTCCTCCCACTCACTTCTTTCGAGAGAAACTCCTTCTCTAGAAAGGATCCATTCTTTGCAACAAATGTCTTGCCTTCGGATCTGTGATAGAAGGTGTACCCAACAGTCTCCTTCGGGTATCCTATGAAGAGACATTTCTCCGATTTGGGTTCAATCTTATCAGGTTGAAGCTTTTTCACATAAGCATCGCAGCCCCAAACTTTCAGAAACGACAACTTTAGTTTCTTACCAAACCACAGTTCATAAGGCGTCGTCTCAACAGATTTAGATGGTGCCCCATTTAACGTGAATGTCGCCGTATCTAAAGCATAACCCCAAAACGATAGCGGTAAATCAGTAAGATACATCATAGATCACACCATATCTAATAAAGTGCGGTTACAACGTTCGGACACACCATTATGTTGTGGAGTTCCGGGTGGCGTGAGTTGCGAAACTATTCCGCATTGTTTCAAATGAAGACCAAACTCGTAACTCAAATATTCTCCTCTACAATCAGATCGTACAAACTTTATTTTCTTATTACGATGATTTTCCACTTCACTCTAAAATTCTTTGAACTTTTAAAATGTTTCATTTATGTTTCATTAAGTTGATATACCCATATCTGCTTAAATCATCTATGAAGGTGAGAAAATAACGATACCCGCCGCTAGCCTCAATATTCATCGGACCACATACATCAGTATGTATGATTTCCAACAAATCTGTTGCTCTCTCCATTGTTCCGAAGAACGGCGTTTTAGTCATCTTGCCCATGAGGCATGGTTCGCAAGTACCAAGTGATTCATAATCAAGTGATTCCAAAATTCCATTAGTATGGAGTTTCTTCATGCGCTTTACACCAATATGACCTAAACGGCAATGCCACAAATAAGTTGCACTATCATTATCAACTCTGCATCTTTTGGCTTCAACATTATGAATATGTGTATCACTATAATCGATATTCAACAACAATAGACCACTCTTCAAGGGTACATGACCATAAAAGATATTACTCATAAAAATAGAACAACCATTATTCTCAGATTTAAATGAATAACCGTCTCGCATCAAACAAGATCCAGATATAATGTTCATGCTTAACGCTGGCACCAAATAACAATTATTCAGGTCTAAAACTAATCCCGAAGGTAGATGTAGAGGTAGCGTGCCGACCGCGATCACATCGACTTTGGAACCATTTCCCACGCGCATCGTCACCTCGTCCTTAGCCAATCTTCGCTTAATCCATAGTCCCTGTTTCGAGTTGCAAATGTTAGCAACAGAACCAGTATCAAATACCCAGGTGCTACTGCGAGCTTTAGTAAGGTACACATCAATAACATGTATATCACATATACCTTTGTTCACCTTGCCATCCTTCTTACCTGCCAAATACTTGGGGCAGTTCCGCTTCCCGTGGCCAGTCCCTTTGCAATAGAAGCACTCAGTCTCAGGCTTAGGTCCAGACTTGGGTTTCTTCTCTTGAGCAGCAACTTGTTTGCAGTTCTTCTTGAAGTTCCCCTTCTTCTTCCCTTTACCCCTTTTCTTGAAACTGGTGGTCTTGTTGACCATCAACACTTGATGCTCCTTCTTGATTTCTACCTCCGCAGCCTTTAGCATCGCGAAGAGCTCGGGAATTGTCTTTTCCATCCCTTGCATATTATAGTTCATCACGAAGCTCTTGTAGCTTGGTGGCAGTGATTGAAGAATTCTGTCAATGACACTATCATCAGGAAGATTAACTCCCATTAAATCAAGTGATTATTATACCCAGACATTTTGAGTATATGTTCACTGACAGAACTATTCTCCTTCATCTTGCAGCTATACAACTTATTGGAGACTTCATATCTATCAATTTGGGCATTTGCTTGAAATATTAACTTCAGCTCCTGAAACATCTCATATGCTCCATGATGTTCAAAACATCGTTGAAGTCCCGGTTCTAAGCCGTAAAGCATGGCACACTGAATTATCGAGTAGTCATCAGCTTTGCTCTGCCAGACATTCACAACATCCGGCGTTGCTCCTGCAGCGGGTCTTGCACCTAGTGGTGCTTCCAGGACGTAATTCTTCTATGCAGCAATGAGGATAATCCTCAAGTTATGGATCCAGTCCGTGTAAGTGCTACCATCATCTTTCAACTTAGCTTTCTCAAGGAACACATTAAAATTCAACAGAACAACATCACGGGCCATCTATCTACAACAACATAGACAAGCAAAATACTAGCAGGTACTAAGTTCATGATAAATTAAAGTTCAATTAATCAAATTACTTAAGAACTCCCACTTAGATAGACATCCCTCTAATCATCTAAGTGATCACGTGATCCAAATCAACTAAACCATGTCCGATCATCACGTGAAATGGAGTAGTTTTCAATGGTGAACATCACTATGTTGATCATATCTACTATATGATTCACGCTCGACCTTTCGGTCTCAGTGTTCCGAGGCCATATCTGCATATGCTAGGCTCGTTAAGTTTAACCCGAGTATTTCTGCGTGTGCAAAACTGGCTTGCACCCGTTGTATGTGAACGTAGAGCTTATCACACCCGATCATCACGTGGTGTCTCTGCACGACGAACTTTGGTGTCGTGGGAAACGAACACCTATGGGGCAGGGCCCCTTTCGGTCTGGGAAGGGAGCGGAGAATGCACAAAGAGCGGATCAAGGCGGAGCACGGGAACGACTTTTACCCAGCTTCGGAGCTCTCCGGAGAGATAATACTCCTACTGCTGCTTTGTGGTTGTATTATGCTTTTGCTTGAGAGCGTGGAAGTGTTCTGGTTTCGAATGAGTCGAACCCCCTCTACGTTGCGCATGGGCCTCCTTTTATAGGCTAAAGGGGTCACCGACAGGTGGCAACGCATGCAGGGGTAAAAGTGTAAAAGGGGTGGTTGGTACAACTGCTTCTACAGTGCGCCCTACCTAACTCTGACGGCAGGGACAAGAGCATTTAATGCCCGTCCGCGTTGCCTAAACAGTGCAGAAAAGCGACCATTAGAGGCGCCACCGCTTGCCACGATGGCCATCTCGTCATCTCCGCTCGCCACCTCGCACCGCTTGGCTGCACAGCTTCTCGCCACGTGCGCCTGGAATGGTCCCAAGGCGACACGCCAACGGATGCGCTGGAGCGTAGATACAGAGAGGTGGCTTGCCGCGGCAAGTGCTTTGCCGCGGCTGTTGTCTTGTTGCGCCCGAAAGCTTGTCGCTCGCCGGGTCTTGCCGGGACGCGCAGCGCGTCGCGGCAAGTTCCTTGAAACGCTTTGGTTAGCCTCTTGCCGGGGCCTTGACCTTCCCGTCAAGCTCCTCTTGCCGGGGCCTTGTCTTCTCAGTTGAAAACACTTTGTTCTTGAATGGCTCCAATAGGAACTACGGAGGATCTTGGCGGTCACCCGGCAAGCCTTGCCGCGGGGCGCTGCGACTGCCCGTGCCCAAGTTCGGGATACTAAGGTACCCCTACTTTAGTACACCGACAGGAGCCCCCGGGCCTGGGCCATACACGATGCCGAGCGCTATTGGGCCAGGCCCAAAACAGGGCACGCGCGGCTTGGGTCCACACCGTATCTGACTCTCGTATCCACCGCGCCCTCCCGTAACAGCACGCGTCAAATGCGGCGTCGTGGGAGAGATCGTGGGTGATTCTTTATTCGGAAAAAGCGTAACGTTCGCCTCCTCCTCTTTATAAGCAGGGGAAATAGGGGCAGTTCCCTACCTTCGCCACTTGCGGTTCCAACCTTAGAAATCTCCGCCGCTCCCCTCCGCTTCCGAAGCCGAAAGAGAGCAGCGCTCCGCCCCCCGTCACCGCCGCCGCCACCAACGCCCTCGACCTCCCCCACCGCCTCCGCCATGGCTCCGAAGACCGGGAAGAGTGCGAAGTCGGCCGAGGCGCTGCGGCTCGAGGCGCTGCGGAAGGAGCGGGCAACCTTCCCCCCTGAGCTCTCCGCGAAGGAGCTGAGGGAATGGTTCTATCTCTTCTGGTCGACGGAGACGCGAGCGCATCCGCGCACGCAGGTACTCTCCGCCGCCGCTTCTGCTTCGAAAAGGTGTCCAAAGGGATACCCCTTCTTCGCGCTGTTCTTCTACTACGGGCTCTGCCCGCCCTTCTCTGATTTCTTTTGTGACATTATGAACACCTACGAGTTCCATCTCCTTGACTTCACCCCCAATGCTGTCCTGACCATGGCGTTTTTCGCACATCTCTGCGAGAACTTTGTCGGAATCCATCCAAACGTAGCCCTCTTCCGTCATTACTTCATGCCCCGGGTCGAGAGAGGAGAGCCCTTAGCTGGCGGGATCGCCTAGATCTCGAGAGTCGGCATGAAGGAGGTCTATCTGGAGGGGGAGCTCCACAGCAAATGGGATGAGTGGAGAGCGGAATGGTGCTGGATTGTTGATGAGAACCCGTAGCCGTTCACTGCCCTGCGCCAAACTCCAGCAGTGCGCGGCAACGATTGGAGCGCCCTGGCGGCGGACGATGCTAGACTGAAGATCGCCACCACCCGGATCTTGCGACTCAGGCTTGCCGGGCTCACTGTAGGCGCTGTTGGCGCAGACTTTCTTCGCCGCTGCATCGCCCCTCTGCAGGAGAGGGGGAGACCCGCCTGGCTGTTCGGGGGTCCGGCGGATATCATGAGGCTGCACCCGGGCCTCAATTTCAATTTTACTGTCTTGGAGTTGGATGGGACGCTCAAGGAGCTGTTCAAGCACGACCCCAATCATCCCGAGTGGTTCAGGCTGCCGCAGGACGTCGTCCCGTTGTGCAACAACTCCTCGCTCGACCGCATCCGCGGAATGATGCCGGAGTGCGACTCGCATGGAATTATTCCAACTTGGCAGGAGCCCGCCGACGACGTAGTGCAGCAGTTCTTCGATAATTTGGTGGAGGTGGCGGTCCGCGCCGACGAGCAGAGACTCCTCACCCGCGACACCACCGATGATGAGATGCGGCACATTGCCACCAGGGCGGAAGAGGCGGCGGCGGCCGCCGCCGCGGGCGAATTTGGGTTTACTGTGGAAGAGGCAGAGGCAGCCGAGGCGGCAAGCCTTGCCGATCGAGACGAGCTTGTCGGGGAGGTCGTCGGCGAGGGAGGGCCTGAAGCCGAATCGAGCGAGCCCGCCGAGGGCGCAAGCGGCCAGCCGTCTTCAAGCAACTTGCCGCAAGCGGAGCTTCCAGTGCAGCCCCCAGCTCCACCAAGAAGGCGCCTCCGCAGGACCGGAGATATAGCAGGGCGGCAGACGGGTCAACAGCCGCCGCGCCGCGGGACACGCTCCACGGCGACAAGCACCGTTGCCGCGGGAGCATCTCACGCCGCGCCGGCAACCGGAGCGGGATCCTCTCGGGTCGCCGCTTCTGATCCTGCCACAGCTCCCGCCAAGTGGCCAAGGGAGCCTACTCCTCCGCCTCGTCGCATCGAAAGAGTACCGGACTTCGATCTCTCCGCGCTCAGCTCCGACGAGGAGGAAGAGGAGGAGTAAGTTTCTCTGTTGTGTTTGTATTTCTTCAATTCTTGCTGTTTCTTGTCTTGTATCTGATCTGCTTTCTTCTGAACCTTGTTCCTTTTCAGGACTCTGGCCAGAGAGCGGCGAAGAGAGCCAAGGTCCCCGTGGTTGTCATCGAGGACGATCCTGCTGTGATGACAGAGGGCACGTCCGAGACCACCTTGTCAGACCCGGCAATTACTCCCCGAAGCAGCCCCCAGCGTAAGTATATAATTTTATTTCCCGCTGTCAGGCGCGCATGGGTGTTCTTTCCTTGCTGATATCTTGATTGTTGGTTTGCTTGTGCAGGAGCAGAACAGGCCCACCAGGAACAACCAGAAGCCGCTCCTGAGGTGCTATCTGCTTCAACTATGCCGCCAAGGGAGGATTCCCCGGCAAGGGAGCGCTCTCCGGCAGGGGAGAGGTCCCCGGCAAGGAGTAGTTCTCCGGCAAGGGACGGGACCAGCGATCCCCCAGTGGTGGAGCCCATGACTACAGAGCCCAGCACAGGTAATCCTTCTTGTCGGAAAACTTCCATTGGGTTCTTCTTATTCCGATCTGTCTTTTTGGATATTTGCTTGACTCTTTCTCCCTCTTCCTGCCTTCAGATCCTCCCTCCACGGAGCCGATGGAGAGCGAGGCCACCGGCGAGGAGAACGTGCGCGGCAACACTAACGATGCCGCTGCCACCAAAGAAGAGGTCGGTGCTGATGATCCCGCCGACGAAGAGGCCGCCAAGGCTGCCGGCACAGGGGCCGGCGAGGGATCCGGCGATCGCACTGACGACCCCGGGGCCGCAGGAGCGCAAGGCGCTATGCCGACCACCGACCCCTCCGCTGCTGACGCAGCACTAGGCTCCGAAGAGCCCCAGCCCGGCCCCTACTTGAAGGCCGTCGATGGTATCTTCATCAAGATCCCATGGGCTTCGAGCTCCAGGGCGCCGGTCGAAGGAGAAGTTTTTGACGGAGAAGTGCTCGCCTCTGCTGGGTTGACAATGGTCGATGCGCCAAGCAGCAGCAGTGGTGAGCCTGAGGAGGAGGAGCTGCTGCGGAGGCTGTTGTCGCTCTACCGCGCCCGACAAGCCAAACTGGAGTCTCGGGAAGCGCTTGTCGCGCAGGCGGGAGTTGACATTGAGAAGCATGCGGAGGAGCTTCAGAGTCGCAACCAAGAGGCCCTCCGGTCCATCACAGAGGAGAGGGCGCAGCTTGTCGAGGCGCGGAAGGCTTTCATCCTCGAGAAGGCAGAAGCCGAAGAGCAACAGCGGCTTGCCGCCAAGGAGCTGTCCGTGTGGGAAGGCGAGCTGACACAGCGGAAAGTCAATCTGGACAGCTATGAGGAGGAGCTTGCCGCGCGCGAGGAGACACTTGGCGGGGCCCTCAAGGAAGCGAAGGATGCTGCTGCAGCTGCCGAAGCCGCCAAGAAGGAGCTGAAGGTGAAGGTGATGCAGCTAGAAGCCACTCTCAAGGTGAAGAATGAAGAGCTTGCCGCGCTCCAGCGCGAGCGCGAGAAGGACGCCCTTGCTCATGGTGAGCTGCAGGGTTGTCTCCTCGAGAGGGGCAAAGAGCTGAGCGCCGCCAAAGATTCAAATGCTGATCTGGAGCTGAAGCTGGCCACGCTGACTGAGACGCTGGACGGTGCCAAGAAGCGGGAGGAGTACTTGAAGGAGGAGATCAAGGCCAACGAGGCGCTGCTGACGAGGGCCGCCGAGACCCAGAACACCTTCAGGGACACTGTGGAGCTCTGGACGGAGGGCCTCGTGAACATTGCCGCGGTCATTGATGAGGAGCTGACGCAACTGGAAATGGAGGGCTTCGGGTACTCCTCCGACGAGAACCTCCAGCCCAGCGCCAAGCTCACTCTGTTCTTCAAGGGCGTGGCGACGGCCCTCCAGCAACTCCGGGAAAGGATCCCAAAGCAGCTGGCCGACGAGTCGCGCACGATCTGTGCCAGAGTTCTGGAGAAGGTGTTGGTGAAGGTGGTCTTCCGCAACCCAGGCCTCAACCTCACCAACGTCCTCAAGAAGCTGCCGGCGGGTGCTGATCTTGAAGAGCTCAAGGCCCTTGTCGCACCCATTGTGGACAAGGTGAATGAAGTCAAGAGGGTTGACGGTGGCCGCGTAGATTAGGCCGCCTGTTTCTTCTTTTTCTCGCTGCTGCTAGTCATGTTATGAAAAACAATCTGTTAGAGCTGCGACAAGTTATTTTTGTAATATAACTTTATCTTGGGCAGTATTTGCTATGTTATTTCCTTTACTTGATTCCTTCCTTTGTATGTTTTTACCCTACGCTCTCAGGGAACTTGCCGGCGCAGGCACCTTTGCCGCGAGCGCTGAGTGCGGAACATCAGCAGCCTGCTGGCGGTGTCGCCTCCGGCAAGAAACCTTGCCGCAACTAGTCGCAACACACTTAAGTTGTTGAGCGGACTCGAAACAAAGTAAGGGCGCAACTAGCTACGTGTTGGTTCCTCCGCGCACAGGTTTTCCATACAAAGCACGGTCGTTCAAGGAAGATAACTTAAAATTTTTTAAAACTGATTGTGCTCAAACTATGGCCACTTAGCTTTTTTGTTGTTTGCGTCCCGGCAAGGCGATACTTTCTTGAACGACGCCTGGTCCACATCATTATCTTCTCCTTCCCTCACTGCTTCCACTTCCGGCCACTTTGTGAACTTGTCGATTGCAACGTACAAGTACTCAAAGCCCCGACAGCTCGGGGAAAGGGGCCGAGGATGTCGAGCCCCCAGACCGAAAATGGCCAGGATAAAGGGATCATCTGGAGAGCTTGAGCTGGCTGGTGTATCTGTTTGGAATGGAACTGGCATGCTTCACATTTGGTTACTTGTGCAATTGCATCCTGGAGGGCCGTCTGCCAAAAGAAACCTTGCCGGAACGCTTTGCCGACAAGTGCTCTTGCGCCAATGTGATGACCACATATCCCTCCATGTTTCTCCGCCAACAGCTTCTGTCCATCTTCCCGGGGAATGCACTTCAATTTCACTCCGTTGAATCTTCTTCTGTACAGTATGTCATCGACAAACTGGTACATACTTGATTGCTGGGCTACTCTCTCCGCTTCTTCTTGCTCTTCGGGAAGTTCTCGTGTCTGAAGGAAATGGACAATCTGTTGTGCCCATGCTGGAGCTTGCGGCTCAACAACAAGGACTAAAGGCGCAAATGCTGCTGCGGGAACATCTGCTTCTACGGCAAGAACCTGCGGCTCAGTCGGAGCTTGATGTTCCCCGGCAAGCTTGCCGGAGCAAAACTTGTCGGGAGCGTCTGCTTCAACGGAACAAACCCTAGGGCTTGTCGGAGCAGACTGCTCCTCAGCACCCTTGGTGTTGATCCTGGGGACCTTCTTAGCGGCGGCTTCGGGAAGCTCTGCCGGAAAATAATCACCAGAAACCATCTTCCTCTTCTTGCTCTGTCCAGTTGATGGTGTTACAGATGGTTGAGTCAGCTTGAGCACAAAGATCCCTGGTTCCACAGGTAACTTTAATGCGGCGCACTTTGACAGGCCATCTGCAATGTCGTTCTGAGCTCTCGGAACATGTTCCATCTGCAGGCCGTCAAAATGCTCTTCCAACTTTCTCACTTCATCAATGTAAGCTTCCATCAAAGGACTCTGATAATCTTTGTTTACTTGGCGGACGACAAGCTGCGAGTCACCCCTAACAATAAGCTTCTTGATCCCAAGGTCTGCCGCGATCCTGAGTCCGGCAAGCAAACCTTCATACTCTGCAGTATTATTAGTCGCTTGCTCCTTGGGAAAGTGCATCTGGACCACGTACTTGAGGTGATCTCCGCTGGGTGCGACAAGTAACACGCCCGCACCGGCGCTTTGCAGCGAGAAGGCGCCATCAAAGTACATGATCCATTCTTTGCTTGTCTCCTTGACGGGGATGCTCGTTTCTGGAACTTCTTCATCAGGTGTCGGCGTCCATTCTGCTATGAATTCTGCCAATGCTCGGCTCTGGATAGTTGAGGTACTCTCAAACTTCAGGCCAAAGCTTGACAATTCCAGTGCCCACTCAACAATCCTGCCTGTTGCTTCTGGATTCTGCAATATCCTCTTCAACAGAAAGCGAGTGACAAGTGTGATCTCATGTGCTTGAAAGTAATGGCACAACTTTCTCGAGGCCATGAGAAGGCCGAAAAGCAATTTCTGCACACCAGAGTACCTTGATCTAGCCCCCTGCAGAAGGGAACTGACAAAGTAAACTGGGCGCTGCACTATTTTCTTCTGCTTCTCTTCTTGTGGCTGCACAGATTCATCCTTGTCGGGACCAGAGCTTGTCGGGGAAGCCCCCTGCTTGTCGCTGGACGCGCTTGCCGTGGCCACTGGCTCGTCATCCGCCTCCCTTTCCGCTACTAACGCAACACTAACCACTTGATTGGTTGCCGCTAGATACAGCAACAACTTCTCTTGTGGCTTAGGTGCGACAAGTATTGGAGTGGAGGACAGGTATCTCTTCAAGTCCTGCAGCGCAGCCTCCGCTTCCGGAGTCCATTTCATTGGACCTTCCTTTTTCAATATTTTGAAAAATGGCAGGGCGCGCTCAGCATACTTAGAGATAAACCTGCTGAGAGCAGCCACGCAGCCGGCAAGCCTTCGTACGTCCTTGACGCGCTTTGGTGCTTCAATCTGCTCAATGGCCTTGATCTTGTCGGGGTTGGCTTCAATTCCCCGCTGAGACACAAAGAACCCGAGAAGCTTGCCGGAGGGGACTCCAAACACGCACTTCTCGGGGTTGAGCTTGAGGTTGATCTTGCGCAGATTTGCAAAGGTCTCGTCCAAATCTTGGATCAGAGTTGCTCTGTCTTTGCTCTTGACCACTATGTCATCCATGTAAGCTTCTATATTTCTGTGCAACTATGGCTCAAAAGCTTCGTGAACTACCCTTGCAAATGTTGAACCAGCATTCTTTAGTCCGAAAGGCATCCGTACAAAATAGTATGTGCCACATGCGGTAATGAATGCGGTTTTCTCCTCATCCTCTTCTGCCATGAAGATCTGATGATATCCTGAATATGCATCAAGAAATGAAAGCAAATCACATCCTGCCGTGGAGTCGACAATCTGGTCAATGCGTGGCAAGGGAAATGGATCTTTGGGACAAGCTTTATTAACATCAGTGAAGTCAATACAAAGCCTCCATTTTCCGTTCGCCTTGCGCACGACTACAGGATTGGCCAGCCACGTAGGATGGAGCACTCCTCTGACAAGGCCTGCTGCTTCCAACTTCTTGATCTCTTCTGCGATGAATTCTTGGCGCTCCACTGCTTGCTTTCTGATTTTCTGCTTGACGGGCCGCGCGTGAGGACAGACGGCAAGGTGGTGCTCAATTACTTTCCTGGGAACACCGGGGATGTCAGACGGCTGCCAGGCAAACACATCGACATTCGCCCGCAGGAAAGCAACGAGCGCGCTTTCCTATTTAGGGTCAAGCGTGGCACTAATGGTGAAGGTACCACCAGTGCCTTCCTCCTTGGCGGACACCTTCTTGGTCTCTGGCGGAGCTGCCTTCGCCTTCTTACACTTGCCGGTGGAGCTCGATGGTGCGTCCTCGATGGTAGCACAGCACTCCGAAGAGGTGCGCTTGCCGGAGTGGGCATCAGAGCTCTTGCCGGACTTGGTCTTCTTCTTCCCCCCGGGAGCTTCAGCGGCAAGTGGTTTGCGATCTGTGGTGGCTGCTTCTTCCCGGTAAATCTTGTCGGTGCAGATAAGGGCATCTTTCTTGTCGCCCGATACAGAGATGACACTTATCGGACCTGGCATCTTGAGCACATTGTAGGCATAGTAAGAGGCTTCCATGAACTTGGCGAGCGCTGGACGGCCGAGTATCCCATTGTAGGGCAATGGGAAATCAGCAACGTCAAAAGTGACTTTCTCTGTTCTGAAGTTTAGCTCGCTGCCAAATGTCACTGGCAATGTGATCTTCCCCTTCGGCTTGCTCCTTCTCGGATTGATTCCTTGGAATGTACCGGTCTCTTCGAGCTCGCTGTCGGGGATCTGGAGTTTCTTGAGTACCACTGAGGAGATCAGGTTCAAGCCGGCCCCGCTGTCAACTAGCATCTTTGTGACCTTGAGGTTGCGGATAGTTGGTGAAACCAACATCGGCAAGCACCCGACCGCAGTTATGCGATCAGGGTGGTCCTCAATGTCAAAGATGATAGGCGTGCTGGACCACTTCAGAGGCCTGCGTGACTCAACTGGTGGTTCTGCTGCATTAACTTCCCGCACCCACTGTTTGAGCTGGTGGTGCGAAGTATGCAGAGAAGCACCACCGTCAACGCACAGAACCTCCGTTGCTTTCTGAAACTCCTGCTCGTCGGCCTCGTCATCATCCACATCCTCATCTTCGTCTTCATCTTCATCCTTGTCGCGGCCGCGGGGAGGCCTGTCTCCTTGCCGCTGCTTGGCCTTGCCGCGGCGTCCTCCCCTGCCGGGACGCTTCTTGCCGGATCCGCCAGTACCTTCCTGGGCCTTCTCCTTGTCGCGTCGCTCGTACTCAGCCTTCTGCTGCTCGACAAGTTGTTCAACTTTCTTGCAACTCTGGGGATCGTGGCCCTTGGTGCGGTGGATCTTGCAGTATTGCTTGTCGGAGCCGCCCTGCTTGTCGGCGGCTGCCACAGGTTCTGCTTCCTTGGCGCCACCTCCGTTGCTGGACTGCTCGACAGCTACCACATCTTTGCCTTTCCTTCTTCTGTTGTTTCGCCGCCGGTTTTCCTTTGCTGGGGCGGCATCCTCACTGTCAGATCCTCCGGCTCCTGCATTCTCTCCGGGGAGTTTCCTTCCTTCTTCAGCACGTGCGCACTTGTCGGCCAGGGCGTATAGCTCACTGACGTCTCTAATTTTGCACATCGCCATTTCCTCCCGCATCCTGCGGTTACGCATGTTCTGATGAAATGCGCTGATGACCGCGGCAGGGTGGACATCTAGGATGTTGCGCTGCACTTGGCTGAATCTCTGAATGTACTTGCGCAGGGGCTCTCCTTCCTTCTGGGCGAGCAGATGAAGATCGCTCTCCTGGCCATGGGGCTTGTGGCCGCCTGTGAAGGCGCCGACAAACTGATGGCACAGATCTGCCCATGAGGAGATGGAGTTGTCCGGCAAGTGCATGAGCCAGGATCTGACATCGGGCTTGAGCACCAGTGGGAAGTAGTTGGCAAGGATCTTCTCGTCGCGCCCCCCGGCAGCTTGCACCGCAATGGTGTAGATGCTGAGGAACTCCAACGGATGCAACCTGCCATCATACTTCTCTGGTACATCTGGCTTGAAGTTCTTTGTACTGGGCCATTGGACTTGCCTGCAGCTCACGAGTGAACGCAGGGCAACCTACCGCGTACGGCAAGTCGCCTGGTTCCCCTGGCGCATGCATGTCAACAGCAGGCCCAGCGCGCTGGTCTGACTGACGTCGCGCTTCTCTTCGACGCTTGATGCGAGTACGAGCGTCCTCTTGTTGTCGTTCTTGAAGAACTTGGCGTTGATCGCGACGAGCTCATGGATCCGACAACGCTGTGGAGTCAGTGTCGAGGTTGACCCGGCGAGTCGGCGATCTTGGCCTTCGAGGCGGGGAGTGCATGGTGGTTGCACCCCCACCAGTCTTGTCGCCATCGGCTCGCGCCTGGGCGTCTTGCCGCGGCTTCGATGTGCTCGGTTGCCGGGGAGTGTCGCCGTTGGCGAAGCTGATGAGGCTCTGAATGGTGGCCCTCCAACCGTCGATCTTGTCCACCGTTGGAGGGTAATCCAGGAGCAGTTGGGCTCGGGCCAACGCTTCTTCTGGAGTCTTCGATGGCGGTGGTGAATGGTGCGAGGAGCGGGATATGCTTGGACTTCTAACTATGTTAGAAGGAGCAGGATCCCGTCCAGGCGACCGTGTCTTTCTCGTGCCAGCAGGCTGGCATGGTGCTGGTCTTGAGCATCTCAAGATCCGCCAGCTCGATTTTGGTCCAACGAGCGTATGGTACCGCAAGTACCATGACACTGTTGGCCCCACTCCTCCTAAGACGGGCGCGGTGCATGTACGGACGCTGAAGTTTGCCCGGCCTTGTCCTTGGACCTGGCGGCGGCGTGAGCTCCCTCGTCGGCGCCCGTTCCGCCGCCGGCGTCTACCCCACCACCCGTTTGCTCCGGTGGCGGTGGAATCGACGTGGACGGAGCAGCCACCTCCGAAGCCTTCTTCTTCGGTGGCATGTCGATGAAGATGATGAAACAGATGAAGATCTGGCTCGCGTGAACGCCGGATCGGGTTCACACAACCTCGACGCCCCCTACCTGGCGCGCCAAAGATGTCGTGGGAAACAAACACCTATGGGGCAGGGCCCCTTTCGGTCCGGCAAGGGAGCGGAGATTGCACAAAGAGCGGATTGAGGCGGAGCACGCGAACGATTTTTACCCAGCTTCGGAGCTCTCCGGAGAGATAATACTCCTACTACTGCTTTGTGGTTGTATTATGCTTTTGCTTGAGAGCGTGGAAGTGTTCTGGTTTCGAATGAGTCGAACCCCATCTACGTTGCGCATGGGCCTCCTTTTATAGGCTAAAGGGGTCACCGACAGGTGGCAACGCATGCAGGGGTAAAAGTGTAAAAGGGGTGGTTGGTACAACTGCTTCTACAGTGCGCCCTACCTAACTCTAACGGCAGGGGACAAGAGCATTTAATGCTCGTCCGCGTCGCCTAAACAGTGCAGAAAAGTGACCGTTAGAGGCGCCACCGCTTGCCACGATGGCCATCTCGTCATCTCCGCTCGCCACCTCGCACCGCTTGGCTGCACAGCTTCTCGCCACGTGCGCCTGGAATGGTCCCAAGGCGACACGCCAACGGATGCGCTGGAGCGTAGATACAGAGAGGTGGCTTGCCGCGGCAAGTGCTTTGCCGCGGCTGTTGTCTTGTTGCGCCCGGAAGCTTGTCGCTCGCCGGGTTTTGCCGGGACGCGCAGCGCATCGCGGCAAGTTCCTTGAAACGCTTTGGTTAGCCTTCCCGGCAAGCTCCTCTTGTCGGGGCCTTGACCTTCCCGGCAAGCTCCTCTTGCCGGGGCCTTGTCTTCTCAGTTGAAAACACTTTGTTCTTGAATGGCTCCAATAGGAACTACGGAGGATCTTGGCGGTCACCCGGCAAGCCTTGCCGCGGGGCGCTGCGACTGCCCGTGCCCAAGTTTGGGATACTAAGGTACCCCTACTTTAGTACATCGACATTTGGCAATGGTGCATACTCAGGGAGAACACTTATACCTTGAAATTTAGTGAGAGATGGTCTTATAATGCTACCGTCAATCAAAGCAAAATAAGATGTATAAAAGATAAACATCACATGCAATCAATATAAGTGATATGGTATGGCCATCATCATCTTGTGCCTTTGATCTCCATCTCCAAAGCATCGTCTTGATAACCGTCGTCACCGACGCGCCACCTTGATCTCCATCGTAGCATCGTTGTCGTCTCGCCAACTATTGCTTCTACGACTATCGCTACTGCTTAGTGATAAAGTAAAGCAATTACATGGCGATTGCATTTCATACAATAAAGCGAGAACCATATGGCTCCTGCCAGTTGCCGATAACTCTGTTACAAAACATGATCATCTCATACAATAAATATAGCATCATGTCTTGACCATATCACATCACAACATGCCCTCCAAAACAAGTTAGACGTCCTCTACTTTGTTGTCGCAAGTTTTACGTGGCTGCTACGGGCTAAGCAAGAACCGTTCTTAGCTACGCATCAAAACCACAATGATATTTCGTCAAGTTAGTGATGTTTTAACCTTCAACAAGGACTGGGCGTAGCCACACTCGATTCAACTAAAGTTGGAGAAACTGACACCCGCCAGCCACCTGTGTGCGAAGCACGTCGGTAGAACTAGTCTCGCTTAAGCGTACGTGTAGTGTTGGTCCGGGCCGCTTCATCCAACAATACCGCCGAATCAAAGTATGACATGCTGGTAAGCAGTATGACTAGTATCGCCCACAACTCACTTGTGTTCTACTCGTGCGTATAACATCTACGCATAAACCTGGCTCGGATGCCACTGTTGGGGAACGTAGTAATTTCAAAAAAATTCCTACGTACACGCAAGATCATGGTGATGCATTACAATGAGAGGGGAGAGTGTTGTCCACGTACCCTCATAGACTGAAAGCTAAAGCATTATGACAACGCGGTTGATGTAGTCGTACATCTTCATGATCGACCGATCCTAGTATCGAACATACGACACCTCCGCGATCTGCACACGTTCAGCTCGGTAACGTCCCACAAACTCATGATCCAGTAGAGCTTCGAGGGAGAGTTCCGGCAGCACGATGGTGTGATGACGGCGTTGATGAAGCTACCGACGCAGGGCTTCGTCTAAGCACCGCTACGATATGACCGAGGTGGATTATGGTGGAGGGGGCATCGCACACGGCTAAAAGATCAATGACCAACTTGTGTGTCTATGGGGTGCCCCCTCCCCCATATATAAAGGAGTGGAGGAGGGGGAGGGGCCGACCCTCCTAGGAGCGCCCCAAGGGGAGTCCTACTCCCACCGGGAGTAGGACTCCAACCCTTCCAAGAGTAGGAGTAGGAGAGAGGGAAGGAGGAGAGAAGGGGAAGGAAAGGGGGGCACCTCCCCCTCCTTGTCCAATGATAAAACTAGTTATATTAATTTTCCTACTAAAAATTCATTAGTTCTATTAATTCAACTAGTTCTTACTAAAAATAAACTAGTTCGCCTAAGCACCGCTACGATATGACCGAGGTGGATTATGGTGGAGAGGGGCACCGCACACGGCTAAAAGATCAATGATCAACTTGTATGTCTATGGGGTGCCCCCCTCCCCCGTATATAAAGGAGTGGAGGAGGGGGATGGGCCGGCCCTCCTAGGCGCGCCCCAAGGGGAGTCCTACTCCCACCGAAGGTAGGACTCCAACCCTTCCAAGAGTAGGAGTAGGAGAGAGGGAAGGAGGAGAGAGGGGGAAGGAAAGGGGGGCGCCGCCCCCCTCCTTGTCCAATTCAGACTAGAGGGGGAGGGGGCGCGCGGCCTACCCTGGCCGCCCCTCCTCTTCTCCACTAAGGCCCAATAGGCCAATTACACTCCCCGGGGGGTTTCGGTAACCCCGCGATACTCCGGTATTTGTCTGAACTTGCCCGGAACCCTTCCGAAGTCCAAACGCAGTCATCCAATATATCGATCCTTATGTCTCGACTATTTAGAGACTCCTCGTCATGTCCGTGATCATATCCGGGACTCCGAACTTCCTTCGGTACATCAAAACACATAAACTCATAATATCGATCGTCACCGAACGTTAAATGTGCGGACCCTATGGGTTCGAGAACAATGTAGACATGACCGAGACACATCTCCGTTCAATAACCAATAGCGGAACCTAGATGCTCATATTGGCTCCTACATATTCTACGAAGATCTTTATCGATCAAACTGCATAACAACATGCGTTGTTCCCTTTGTCATCAGTATGTTTCTTGCCCGAGATTCAATTGTAGGTATCTCAATACCTAGATCAATCTCGTTACCGGCAAGTCTCTTTGCTTGTTCTGTAATGCATCATCCCGCAACTAACTCATTAGTCACATTGCTTGCAAGGCTTATAGTGATGTGCATTACCGAGAGGGCCCAGAGATACCTCTCCGACAATCGGAGTGAAAAATCCTAATCTCGATCTATGCCAACTCAACAAGTACCATCGGAGACACCTGTAGAGCACCTTTATAATCACCCAGTTACGTTGTGATGTTTGGTAGCACACAAAGTGTTCCTCCGGTAATCGGGAGTTGCATAATCCCATAGTCATAGGAACATGTATAAGTCATGAAGAAAGCAATAGCAGTAAACTAAAACGATCAAGTGCTAAGCTAACGGAATGGGTCAAGTCAATCACATCTTCTCCTAATGATGTGATCCCGTTTATCAAATGACAACTCATGTCTATGGTTAGGAAACTTTAACCATCTTTGATCAACGATCTAGTCAAGTAGAGGCATACTAGTGACACTCTATTTGTCTATGTATTCACACATGTATTATGTTTCCAGTTAATACAATTCTAGCATGAATAATAGACATTTATCATGAAATAAGGAAATAAATAATAACTTTATTATTGCCTCTAGGGCATATTTACTTCAGTCTCCCACTTGCACTAGAGTCAATAATCTAGATTACACAGTGATGATTCTAACACCCATGGAGTCTTGGCGCTGATCATGTTTTGCTCGTGAGAGAGGCTAAGTCAATGGGTCTGCAACATTCAGATCCATATATATCTTGCAAATCTCTATGTCTCCCACCTGGACTTGATCACGGATGGAATTGAAGCGTCTCTTGATGTGTTTGGTTCTCTTGTGAAATCTAGATTCCTTTGCTAAGGCAATTGCACCAGTATTGTCACAAAAGATTTTCATTGGACCCGATGCACTAGGTATGACACCTAGATCGGATATGAAATCCTTCATCCAGACTCCTTCATTTGCTGCTTCCAAAGCAGCTATGTAATCCGCTTCACACGTAGATCCCGCCACAACGCTTTGTTTAGAACTGCACTGACTGACAGCTCCACCGTTCAATATAAGCACGTATCTGGTTTGTGATTTAGAACCGTCTGGATCAGTGTCAAAGCTTGCATCGACGCAACCATTTATGACGAGCTATTTGTCACCTCCATAAACGAGAAACATATCCTTAGTCCTTTTCAGGTATTTTAGGATGTTCTTGACCGCTGTCCAATGATCCACTCCTGGATTACTTTGGTACCTCCCTGCTAACCTAATAGCAAGGCACACATCAGGTCTGGTACACGGCATTGCATACATGATAGAGCCTATGGCAGAAGCATAGGGAACATTTTTCATTTTCTCTCTATCTTCTGCAGTGGTCAGGCATTGAGTCTGACTCAACTTCACACCTTGTAACACAAGCAAGAACCCTTTCTTTGCTTGATCCATTTTGAACTTTTTCAAAACTTTATCAAGGTATGTGCTTTGTGAAAGTCCAATTAAGCGCCTTGATCTATCTCTATAGATCTTGATGCCCAATATATAAGCAGCTTCACCGAGATCTTTCATTGAAAAACTCTTATTCACGTATCCTTTTATGCTATCCAGAAATTCTATATCATTTCCAATCAACAACATGTCATCTTCATATAGTATTAGAAATGCTACAGAGCTCCCACTCACTTTCTTGTAAATACAGGCTTCTCCAAAAGTTTGTATAAAACCATATGCTTTGATCACACTATCAAAATGTTTATTCCAACTCCGAGAGGCTTGTACCAGTCCATAAATGGATCGCTGGATCTTGCACACTTTGTTAGCACATTTTGGATCGACAAAACCTTCTGGTTGCATCATATACAACTCTTCTTCTATCAATCCATTCAGGAATGAAGTTTTGACATCCATTTTCCAAATTTCGTAATCATAAAATGCGGCAATTGCTAACATGATTCGAACAGACTTAAGCATCACTACGGGTGAGAAAGTCCCATCATAGTCAACCCCTTGAACTTGTCGAAAACCTTTCGCAACAAGTCGAGCTTTCTAGACAGTAACATTACCGTCAGCGTCAGTCTTCTTCTTGAAGATCCATTTATTCTCGATGGCTTGCCAACATCGGGCAAGTCAACCAAAGTCCACACTTTGTCCTCGTACATGGATCCCATCTCAGATTTCATGGCCTCAAGCCATTTTGCGGAATCTGGGCTCATCATCGCTTCCTCATAGTTCGTAGGTTCGCCATGGTCAAGTAACATGACCTCCAGAATAGGATTACTGTACCACTCTTGTGCAGATCTTACTCTGATTGACCTACGAGGTTTGGTAGTAACTTGATCTGAAGTTTCTTGATCAATATCATTAGCTTCCTCACTAATTGGTGTAGGTGTCACAGGAACTGGTTTATGTGAAGAACTACTTTCCAATAAGGGAGCAGGTACAATTACCTCATCAAGTTCTACTTTCCTCCCACTCACTTCTTTCGAGAGAAACTCCTTCTCTGGAAAGGATCCATTCTTTGCAACAAATGTCTTGCCTTCGGATCTGTGATAGAAGGTGTACCCAACTGTCTCCTTTGGGTATCCTATGAAGACACATTTCTCCGATTTGGGTTCGATCTTATCAGGTTGAAGCTTTTTCACATAAGCATCGCAGGCCCAAACTTTAAGAAACGACAACTTTGGTTTCTTACCAAACCACAGTTCATAAGGCGTTGTCTCAACGGATTTAGATGGTTCCCCATTTAACGTGAATGCAGCCGTCTCTAAAGCATAACCCCAAAACGATAGCGGTAAATCAGTAAGAGACATCATAGTCGCACCATATCTAATAAAGTGCGGTTACGACGTTCGGACACACCATTATGTTGTGGAGTTTCGGGTGGCGTGAGTTGCGAAACTATTCCGCATTGTTTCAAATGAAGACCAAACTCGTAACTCAAATATTCTCCTCTACGATCAGATCGTAGAAACTTTATTTTCTTATTACGATGATTTTCCACTTCACTCTGAAATTCTTTGAACTTTTAAAATGTTTCCGATTTATGTTTCATTAAGTTGATATACCCATATCTGCTTAAATCATCTATGAAGGTGAGAAAATAATGATACTCGCCGCTAGCCTCAATATTCATCGGACCACATACATCAATATGTATGATTTCCAACAAATCTGTTGCTCGCTCCATTGTTCCGGAGAATGGCGTTTTAGTCATCTTGCCCATGAGGCATGGTTCGCAAGTACCAAGTGATTCATAATCAAGTGATTCCAAAATTCCGTTAGTATGGAGTTTCTTCATGCGCTTTACACCAATATGACCTAAACGGCAGTGCCACAAATAAGTTGCACTATTATTATCAACTCTGCATCTTTTGGCTTCAACATTATGAATATGTGTATCACTATAATCGAGATTCAACAACAGTAGACCACTCTTCAAGGGTGCATGACCATAAAAGATATTATTCATAAAAATAGAACAACCATTATTCTCAGATTTAAATGATTTACCGTCTCGCATCAAACAAGATCCAGATATAATGTTCATGGTTAACGCTGGCACCAAATAACAATTATTCAGGTCTAAAACTAATCCTGAAGGTAGATGTAGAGGTAGCGTGCCGACCGCGATCACATCGACTTTGGAACCATTTCCCACGCGCATCGTCACCTCGTCCTTAGCCAATCTTCGCTTAATCCATAGTCCCTGTTTCGAGTTGCAAATGTTAGCAACAGAACCAGTATCAAATACCCAGGTGCTACTGCGAGCTTTAGTAAGGTACACATCAATAACATGTATATCACATATACCATTGTTCACCTTGCCATCCTTCTTACGTACCTGCCAAATACTTTGGGCAGTTCCGCTTCCCGTGGCCAGTCCCTTTGCAGTAGAAGCACTCAGTCTCAGGCTTAGGTCCAGACTTGGGTTTCTTCTCTTGAGCAGCAACTTGTTTGCAGTTCTTCTTGAAGTTCCCCTTCTTCTTCCCTTTACCCCTTTTCTTGAAACTGGTGGTCTTGTTGACCATCAACACTTGATGCTCCTTCTCGATTTCTACCTCCGCAGCCTTTAGCATCGCAAAGATCTCGGGAATTGTATTTTTCCATCCCTTGCATATTATAGTTCATCACGAAGCTCTTGTAGCTTGGTGGCAGTGATTGAAGAATTCTGTCAATTACACTATCATCAGGAAGATTAACTCCCATTAAATCAAGTGATTATTATACCCAGACATTTTGAGTATATGTTCACTGACAGAACTATTCTCCTTCATCTTGCAGCTATAGAACTTATTGGAGACTTCATATCTATCAATTTGGGCATTTGCTTGAAATATTAACTTCAGCTCCTGAAACATCTCATACGCTCCATGATGTTCAAAACATTGTTGAAGTCCCGGTTCTAAGCCGTAAAGCATGGCACACTGAATTATCGAGTAGTCATCAGCTTTGCTCTGCCAGACATTCACAACGTCCGGCGTTGCTCCTGCAGCGGGTCTTGCACCTAGTGGTGCTTCCGGGACGTAATTCTTCTATGCAGCAATGAGGATAATCCTCAAGTTACGGATCCAGTCAGTGTAAGTGCTACCATCATCTTTCAACTTAGCTTTCTCAAGGAACACATTAAAATTCAACGGAACAACATCACGGGCCATCTATCTACAACAACATAGACAAGCAAAATACTATCAGGTACTAAGTTCATGATAAATTAAAGTTCAATTAATCAAATTACTTAAGAACTCCAACTTAGATAGACATCCCTCTAATCATCTAAGTGATCACGTGATCCAAATCAACTAAACCATGTCCGATCATCATGTGAAATGGAGTAGTTTTCAATGGTGAACATCACTATGTTGATCATATCTACTATATGATTCACGCTCAACCTTTCGGTCTCAGTGTTCCGAGGCCATATCTGCTTATGCTAGGCTCGTCAAGTTTAACCCGAGTATTTCTGCGTGTGCAAAACTGGCTTGCACCCGTTGTATGTGAACGTAGAGCTTATCACAGCCGATCATCACGTGGTGTCTCTGCACGACGAGCAACGGTGCATACTCAGGGAGAACACTTATACCTTGAAATTTAGTGAGAGATCATCTTATAATGCTACCGTCAATCAAAGAAAAATAATATGTATAAAAGATAAACATCACATGCAATCAATATAAGTGATATGATATGGCCATCATCATCTTGTGCCTTTGATCTCCATCTCCAAAGCATCATCCTGATAACCGTCGTCACCGACGCGCCACCTTGATCTCCATCGTAGCATCGTTGTCGTCTCGCCAACTATTGCTTCTACGACTATCGCTACTGCTTAGTGATAAAGTAAAGCAATTACATGGCGATTGCATTTCATACAATAAAGTGAGAACCATATGGCTCCTGCCAGTTGCCGATAACTCTGTTACAAAACATGATCATCTCATACAATAAATATAACATCATGTCTTGACCATATCACATCACAACATGCCCCGCAAAACAAGTTAGACGTCCTCTACTTTGTTGTCGCAAGTTTTACGTGGCTGCTACGGGCTAACCAAGAACCGTTCTTAGCTACGCATCAAAACCACAATGATATTTCGTCAAGTTAGTGATGTTTTAACCTTCAACAAGGACCAGGCGTAGCCACACTCGATTCAACTAAAGTTGGAGAAACTGACACCCGCCAGCCACCTGTGTGCGAAGCATGTCGGTAGAACTAGTCTCGCTTAAGCGTATGTGTAATGTCGGTCCGGGCCGCTTCATCCAACAATACCGCCGAATCAAAGTATGACATGCTGGTAAGCAGTATGACTAGTATCGCCCACAACTCACTTGTGTTCTACTCGTGCATATAACATCTACGCATAAACCTGGCTCGGATGCCACTGTTGGGGAACGTAGTAATTTCAAAAAAATTCCTACGTACACGCAAGATCATGGTGATGCATTACAACGAGAGAGGAGAGAGTTGTCCACGTACCCTCGTAGACTGAAAGCTGAAGCGTTATGACAACGCGGTCGATGTAGTCGTACGTCTTCATGATCGACCGATCCTAGTATCGAACATACGGCACCTCCGCGATCTGCACACGTTAAGCTCGGTGACGTCCCACAAACTCATGATCCAATAGAGCTTCGAGGGAGAGTTCCGGCAGCACGATGGTGTGATGACGGCGTTGATGAAGCTACCGACGCAGGGCTTCGTCTAAGCACCGCTACGATATGACCAAGGTGGATTATGGTGGAGGGGGGCATCGCACACGGCTAAAAGATCAATGACCAACTTGTCTGTCTATGGGGTGCTCGCTCCCCTATATATAAAGGAGTGGAGGAGGGGGAGGGGCCGACCCTCCTAGGAGCGCCCCAAGGGGAGTCCTACTCCCACCGGGAGTAGGACTCCAGCCCTTCCAAGAGTAGGAGTAGGAGAGAGGGAAGGAGGAGAGAAGGGGAAGGAAAGGGGGGCACCGCCCCACTCCTTGTCTAATGATAAAACTAGTTATATTAATTTTCTTACTAAAAATTCATTAGTTCTATTAATTCAACTAGTTCTTACTAAAAATAAACTAGTTCAACTAGTTTTATTAATTTACTTATTAAATATTTTAAACACTTACTAAAAACAGAAAAAAAAGATGG
>NC_041388.1:1819458-1824250 GCF_002162155.2 Triticum dicoccoides | reverse complement strand
GGGGAGGCCGGAGGAGGAGGATGGAGGGGGAGGCCGGAGGAGGAGGAGGGGGGGCGGTGGGAGTAGAGCGGACGGAGGGAGGGGAGGAGGGAGGAGGGAGGAGGCGGGACAGAGGGAGTACCTCGATGGAGAGGAGCAATGAGGCGGCAGCGGACGACGAAACCGGCACGGGCGAGAGTGAGAGTGAGAGGGAGAGTGAGTGAAACGGTCGGGTGCGTGTAGGATAAGGTAAGTAAGTAGTAGCGCGTTTTCCTAGAAGCGCTACTGCTATGGGACATAGCAGTAGCGCCGACTAGAGATACGCGCTACTGCTAAAGTAGTAGCAGTAGCGCAGTTTATCTAAAAACGCTACTACTAAGTAGCAGTAGCGCCTATTTATGTCCAGTGCTATGTATAAGGTTTTCCATAGTAGTGGTTGCTGATACACCTAAAACGCACGCTACTGCTAGGATTTTCTGTAGTAGTGAGGAGCCCATGGATGAACAGTCGCATGTGGATGCTGGAGGAGGTCAACGGTGGATGAACACTAGCCCGTGGAGGCTGGCGGAGGTCAACAGTAGAGATGAACAATATCCCGTGGAGTCCTGTTCTGTGGTACGCCATACCCCTCCCGATGAACAGGACCCCCGTTTCGACGTAGTGCTCCAACTCAAGTCTGTTTCCTCCGTTTTGCGGTATGCCACACCCCTCCCGATCAACAGGACTCCGTTTCGACCATAGGAGGTCCAAGAGAAGTCCGTTTCGTCTGTTTTGCAGTACGCCAGACCGCACACGATGAACAGGATCCCATTTTGACCGTGGCCGGTCGAACACAAGGCCGTTTCCTCCGTTCTGCGGTACGCCAAGCTTTGTTTCCATCGGCTGTTCCGTCCAAGCCCCCCCTCCCCCAATGAACACGAAGACATATTCTATTCCGACCCAACCAGTTGGCTCCCCTGCAAGTGTTGATGACCGACACGTAAGCGCACCTTACGGGTTCAACAACTATGGAAATCGCTTCTGGACCCCAAAACCGTGAGTAATAGTCCACGAAACGGGTCAGAATTGGCCAAAACTGTAAGTGTTGACGACGGACATGTAAACGCACCCCGGGGATCGTCAATCGTGGAAATCGCTTTAGGACCCCAAAACGGTGAGTAATTGTGCACGAAACGGACCAGAATCGGCCAAAACTACGATTATTGATGACCGACACGTAAGTGCACCTTGGGGTCAACAACCATGAAAATTGCTTTGGGACCCCCAAACAGTGAGTAATAGTCCACGAAACGGGACAAAATCAACAAAAACCGCGAGTGTTGATGACCAACACGTAAATGCGCCATGGGGTTCGTCAATCGTGGAAATCACCCCGGGACCCAAAAACAATGAGTAATAGTCCACGAAACAGGCCAGAATCGACCAAAACTGCAGGTGTTGATGACCCGCATGTAAGCGCCCCTTGCGGGTTCAACAACTATGGAAATCGCTTCGGACCCCAAAACAGTGAGTACTAGTCCATGAAACGGGTCAGGATCGACAAAAACCGTGAGTGTTGATGACCGACACACAAATGCACCCCGGGGTTCATGAATCGTGGAAATCACTCCGGGACTCCAAAACGGTGAGTAATAGTACACGAAACGGGCCAGAATCGGCCAAGACTATGAGTGTTGATGACCGACACGTAAGCGCACCTTGGGGTTCAAACACTATGGAAATCACTTCAGAATCCCAAAACGGTGAGTAATAATCCATGAAACGGCTTAGAATTGGCAAAACCACGCGTGTTGACGACGGACACTTATGTTGGAACCGACTAGCCCTAGATCTAGCCCTCTCCTCCCTTGCACTGATCTCTCTCTCTCTCCAGTCGTGGCACGAACCAACGATGATGTTTTTGCTCACGCGCTCGAAGCTCACTTCCACGAGCATGAACTCGTCACCCCTATCCGCTACAACACACGGGTGGGAGGGTTTTATACCTGCGTCCATCGACGCTCTACACCGGGCCCCCGACGCACCCCCCCTCCGCGAACTCCACACGTCCTCGCACTCTTGGCCCGTGCTCCCACCACGCACGCACACGATCCGCGCGACCAGGTCCAGTGCCCGACATGGTCTACACCCGCGCCCGTTGCGCCAATAGACACATGCACACATCCTCGTGCTGCACACGCACGCACACACACACCTACGCCACGGCACCGGCCACTCCCGACAGACCCGACGTGCGCCCATACACGCGCCTGCGCGTGCCCAATGCGGACACCGCGGCTTATTCACCCAACACTCACCCCCCTAAGCCACGCTCAGAGCAGGCCGGCATCCTCGACATCGCCTTCCGCAAACAGGGCTCGCTCCGGGATCGGCATCTTCTGCCTCTGCGGGTAGTCTCACTTGAAGTGCCCATGATCACCGCACTTGTAGCACCGTCCCCGCCGATTGCCAACGAAGCCTGATGCCTCGCTGCATGCGTCATCGTTGTCCCGCGCTTCGCATTGACGCCGCTCCCGTGCCCGCCACTGCGCCGTCGTGTACAACAGCTCACTGGCAGCCCACTTGCCGCTCGCATGTCCACGCCGACGCAGCCGCTCGTCGAACGCCTTTAGGCGCCCGAGCGGCTTCTTCACCATCGTCGTGTTTTCCAGCTCTGATCCCAGCCCGGCGTAGGTTGCTGCCAGGCTGCTGATTTTGCCAGCGAAGTCATCCAGCCTCTCGCCGCTCCCCATCCACAGCAGCTCGAAGTCACTCTGCAGCGTTACCAGCCGCACCGCCCTGACGCGATCAGCCCCGATGAAGCACGCCTTGAGGCTGGCCCAAAACTCCGTTGTCGTCTTCTTCGACGCCACCTGCAGGAGCAGGTTTTCCGCGAGCGCGCCGAGCAGGTACGCCCTTGCCGGCTTGTCCTTCTTGGCGATCACGGCCGCCGCCGCGTCCTCCAGCACGACCAACGCCTCCCACAGCCACGCCACGTCGAGGTTCGTCTCGACCTTGATGGCCCATGCCGTGTAGTTGTCGCTGGTGAGGTGCGCCGCCGCCTGCGGCAGCGATCCGCCCGCACCACCGCGGTAGGGGACGATCGACATCGCCGGTGCGCCCTAGCCTTCACTTGGGTATGATGCCAATTGTTGGAACCAACTAGCCCTAGCTCTAGACCTCTCCTCCCTTGCACTGATGTCTCTCTCTCTAGCCGTGGCACGAACCAGCGACGACGAGGTGAAAGGAGGAAGAAGAGGCATACAGTGGACATGGGAGGTTTTTTCTCAGGCGCTCGAACGCCACTTCCACAAGCACGAACTCGTCACCCCTGTCTGCTACAACACACGTGCGGGAGGGTTTTATACCCGCGTCCATCGGCGCTCTACTCCACACCCCCGACGCGACGCCTCCACGCACTCCCCAAGTCCTCACGCTCCAGGCCCGAGCTCCCGCCGCGCACCCACGCAGTCTGTGCGACCAGGTCCAGCGCGCGATGTGCTCTACACCAGCGCCCATTGCACCGACAGACACACGCTGCACACGCACGCACACACACACCTACGCCACGGGACCGGCCGCGCCCGACACACCCGATGCGCGCCCATACATGCTCCTGGTGTGCCCAACACAAACGCTGCGACTTATTCACCCAACAACTTAAACGCACCCCCCGGGGATCGTCAATCGTGGAAATCGCTCTGGGACCTCAAAAACGGTGGGTAGTAGTCCACGAAACGGACCCGAATTGGCCAAAATTGTGAGTGTTGATGACCAACACGTAAACGCACCTCGGGGTTCGCCAATCGTGGAAATCACTCCGGGACTCCAAAATAGTGAGTAATAATCCATGAAACGGGCGAGAATCAGCCAAGATGCGAGTGTTAACGACCGACACGTAAGCGCCCCTTGGGGGTTTCAAAAACTATAGAAATCGCTTCGGGACCCCGAAACAATGAGTAATAGTCCACGACACGGGTCAGAATTGGCCAAAACTGTGAGTGTTGACGACGGACATGTAAACGCTCCCTGGGGATTGTCAATCGTGGAAATCGCTTTAGGACCACAAAACGGTGAGTAATTGTGCATGAAACGGACCAGAATCGGCCAAAACTGCGATTGTTGATGACCAACACATAAGACCTTTGGGTTCAACAACCATGGAAACCGCTTTGGACCCCAAAACAGTGAGTAATAGTCCATGAAATGGGCCAGAATCGACAAAACCGCGAGTGTTGATGACCGACACGTAAACGCACCCCGGGGTTCGTCAATCGTGGAAATCACTCCGGGACCCAAAAACAGTGAGTAATAGTCCATGAAACGGGCCAGAATCGACCAAAACTGCGAGTGTTGATGACCGACACGTAAGCGCACCTTGCGGGTTCAACAACTATGGAAATCGCTTCGGGACCCCAAAACGGTGAGTAATAGTCCACGAAACGGGTCAGAATTGGCCAAAACTCTATGTATTGACGACAGACATGTCAACGCACCCTGGGGATCGTCAATCATGGAAATCGCTGTACGACCCCAAAACGGTGAGTAATTGTGCACGAAACGGACCAGAATCGGCCAAAACTGCGATTATTGATGATCGACACGTAAGCGCACCTTGGGGTTCAACAACCATGGAAATTGCTTTGAGACCCCAAAACAGTGAGTAATAGTCCAGGAAACGGGACAAAATCAACAAAAACCGCGAGTGTTGATGACCAACACGTAAACGCACCCCGGGGTTCGTCAATCGTGGAAATCACTCCGGGACCCAAAAATAATGAGTAATAGTCCATGAAACGGGCCAGAATCGACCAAAACTGCTGGTGTTGATGAC
>NC_041388.1:1800179-1819448 GCF_002162155.2 Triticum dicoccoides | reverse complement strand
GCTCCCTGGGGATTGTCAATCGTGGAAATCGCTTTAGGACCACAAAACGGTGAGTAATTGTGCACAAAACGGACCAGAATCAGCCAAAACTGCGATTGTTGATGACCAACACATAAGACCTTTGGGTTCAACAACCATGGAAACTGCTTTGGACCCCAAAACAGTGAGTAATAGTCCATGAAATGGGCCAGAATCGACAAAACCGCGAGTGTTGATGACCGACACGTAAACGCACCCCGGGGTTCGTCAATCGTGGAAATCACTCCGGGACCCAAAAATAGTGAGTAATAGTCCATGAAACGGGCCAGAATCGACCAAAATTGCGAGTGTTGATGACCGACACGTAAGCGCACCTTGCGGGTTCAACAACTATGGAAATCGCTTCGGGACCCCAAAACAGTGAGTAATAGTCCACGAAACGGGTCAGAATTGGCCAAAACTCTATGTATTGATGACAGACATGTCAACACACACTGGGGATCGTCAATCGTGAAAATCGCTTTACGACCCCAAAACGGTGAGTAATTGTGCACGAAACGGACCAGAATCGGCCAAAACTGCGATTATTGATGATCGACACGTAAGCGCACCTTGGGGTTCAACAACCATGGAAATTGCTTTGAGACCCCAAAACAGTGAGTAATAGTCCAGGAAACGGGACAAAATCAACAAAAACCGCGAGTGTTGATGACCAACACGTAAACGCACCCCGGGGTTCGTCAATCGTGGAAATCACTCCGGGACCCAAAAATAATGAGTAATAGTCCATGAAACGGGCCAGAATCGACCAAAACTGCTGGTGTTGATGACCGACACGTAAGCGCACCTTGCGGGTTCAACAACCATGGAAATCGCTTCGAGACCCCAAAACGGTGAGTGCTAGTCCTTCAAACGGGTCAGAATCGACAAAAATCGCGAGTGTTGATGACCGGCACATAAACGCACCCTGGGGTTCGTCAATCGTGGAAATCACTCCGGGACTCCAAAACAGTGAGTATAGTACACGAGACGGGCCAGAATTGGCCAAGACTGTGAGTGTTGATGACCGACACATAAGCGCACCTTGGGGTTCTAACATTATGGAAATTGTTTCGGGACCCCAAAACGGTGAGTAATAATCCACGAAACGGCTCAGAATTGGCCAAAACCACGTGTGTTGACAACGAACACTTAAACGCACCCCGGGGATCGTCAATCACGGAAATCGCTCTGGGACCCCCAAAACGATGGGTAGTAGTCCATGAAACAGACCATAATTGGCCAAAATTGTGAGTGTTGATGACCGACACGTAAACACATCCTGGGGTTTGTCAATCATGTAAATCACTTCGGGACCCTAAAACTGAGTAATAGTCCAATAAACGGGCCAGAATCGGCCCAAACTATGAGTCTTGACGACCAATGCATAGGCACACCTTGGGATTCGACAACCATGGAAATCGCTTTGGGACCCCGAAACGGTAAGTAATAGTCCACGAAACGGGTCAGAATCGAAAAAAACCGCGACTGTTGATGACCGACACGTAAACGCACCCCGGGGTTCGCCAATCGTGGAAATCACTCCAGGACCCGAAAATAGTGAGTAATAATCCATGAAACGGGCGAGAATCGGCCAATATGCGAGTGTTGATGATCGACAAGTAAGCGCCCCTTGGGGGTTCAAAAACTATGGAAATCGCTTCGGGACCCCAAAATAGTGAGTAATAGTCCACGAAACGGGTCAGAATTGGCCAAAACTGTGAGTGTTGACGACGGACATGTAAACGCACCCGGGGATTGTCAATTGTGGAAATCACTTTAGGACCACAAAATGGTGAGTAATTGTGCACGAAACGGACCAGAATCAGGCAAAACTGCGATTGTTGATGACCGACACGTAAGCGCACCTTTGGGTTCAACAACCATGGAAATCGCTTTGGGACCCCAAAACAGTGAGTAATAGTCCACGAAACGGGCCAGAATCGACTAAAACCGCGAGTGTTCATGACCGACACATAAACGCACCCCGGGGTTTGTTAATCGTGGAAATCACTCCGAGACTCCAAAACAGTGAGTAATAGTACACGAGACGGGGCATAATCGGCCAAGACTGCGATTGTTGATGACCGACACATAAGCGGACCTTGGGGTTCTAACATTATGGAAATCGCTTCGGGACCCCAAAATGGTGAGTAATAATCCACGAAACGGCTTAGAATTGGCCAAAACCACGTGTGTTGACGACAGACACTTAAACGCACCCCGGGGATTGTCAATCGTGGAAATCGCTCTGGGACCCCAAAAACGGTGGGTTGTAGTCCACGAAACAGACCATAATTGGCCAAAATTGTGAGTGTTGATGATCGACATGTAAACGCACCCTGGGGTTTGTCAATCGTGTAAATCAGTTCGGGACCCCAAAACTGAGTAATAGTCCAAGAAACAGGCCAGAATCGGCCCAAACTATGAGTCTTGACGACCAATGCGTAGGCACACCTTGGGATTCGACAACCATGGAAATCACTTTGGGACCCCGAAACGGTAAGTAATAGTCCACGAAACAGGTCAGAATCGAAAAAAACCGCGACTGTTGATGACCGACACGTAAACGCACCCCGGGGTTCGCCAATCGTGGAAATCACTTCGGGACCCAAAAATAGTGAGTAATAATCCATGAAACGGGCGAGAATCGGCCAATATGCGAGTGTTGATGACCGGCACGTAAGCGCCCTTAAGGGTTCAAAAACTATGAAAATCACTTTGGGACCCCAAAACGGCGAGTTAGTCCATGAAATGGGTCAGAATTGGCCAAAACTGTAAGTGTTGACGATGGAAATGTAAACGCACCTTGGGGATCGTCAATCGTGGAAATCGCTTTAGGACCCCAAAACGGTGAGTAATTGTGCACGAAACGGACCAGAATCGGCCAAAACTGCGATTATTGATGACCGACATGTAAGCGCACCTTAGGGTTCAACAACCATGGAAATTGCTTTAGGACCCCAAAATAGTGAGTAATAGTCCATGAAACGGGACAAAATCGACAAAAACCGCGAGTGTTGATGACTAACACATAAACGCACCCCGGGGTTTGTCAATCGTGAAAATCACTCCGGGACCCAAAAACAATGAGTTATAGTCCAGGAAACGGGTCAGAATCGACCAAAATTGCGGGTGTTGATGACCGACACGTAAGCGCACCTTGCGGGTTCAACAACTATGGAAATCGCTTCGGGACCCCAAAACGGTGAGTACTAGTACATGAAACGGGTCAGAATTGACAAAAACCGTACGTGAGGGTATAGGTATAGGTATAGATTTGGGAAAATAAACATAGTACATATCGTAATGTGCCCGTACGTAGGGTTCCCTATATCTGGATTATTACAAGTGATTGATCATGCGAAACAAACTCGCCAATAGAAATAGGAAGAAATAAAAATGAAAATAAGAAACAAAACAAGTATATGGGTGAACGAGGTGCCAATTACGGAGCTGGGCGAGAAGCCTCGGTAAAGCCTGTATCCATAACCGAGAACTTCTGAGCGGGTGGCACGGCAAGGACTTGCTCAGCAGCCTTCTTGTAGGCCGACATGAATGCTTCTAATTTGGCCTTGTCTCCTTTGGCCGTGTCCACCTTGGCCATAGCAAGGAGTTGCTGCTTCTCCCCAGCCGCTTTTACTTCGGGTATTTTCGATGGTGGGGTGGCGGTGATGACATTGTCAATGGCCACATCCATGAGCCCGACAAGGGCCATCTTGAACAGCTCCTCGCCGGACTTCGTGACGGTGGCCCTTGACGTCTGTAATAATGCAGTTGCCACCACGACGATGACAAGGATTCGTGCCGCCGCAATCTTCTTGGCTGGGGCCATTACTCTAGTTGACATGTGGTAGAGGGATGATTCAACGAGATGTTGCTGCTTTCAATGAGATCGATGCTTACGTCGGGGACTCTTATGAAGGTGACCGTGGCTTTAAATAGGAGATGTTGCACAACGAGGGCATGAGGTCATGAGAGCTTCGCGGATGCCATACTGCATGTGGGTGAAAATTTGGTTGCACCCATGCATGTCTACCCCATATGAGCCCCAAGTCAGATGCCCTCAATAATTCCTAGGAAATGGGGGTACCATCTATCTAGCTAGAAACCACAATGAGTAAAACGACCGGATGTGCATGGTTCCAAATCTGAGAGGTTCGTGATACAACCTTTTGAATGAGGAGTCCATGAAACAGCCAATTGCCTCGTACGCTCGCCTCAAGAAGGTTCACAGATTTTATTTTATTTTACAAATTTGGAAAAAGTTCACAAAATTATTCATGAATTTTCAGAAACAAAATCCGACTTTGAAAAATCTTCATGTATTTTAAAAACCTTCATGAATATGAAAAATGATAATGAATTTGAAAAATATCACAGATTTTGAAAATTAATTTAAAAAGTTTGCAATTTTCTGAAGGCTCGTAAATTTAAATAGAAATCTATAGAATTGCAAAATAACTTTGGAAACAAAATTCATAAATTAAAATATCTTCACAAGTTTTGAAAAACTTTGTGAAATTGTTAAAAGTTTGTAATTTTGTAAAAACATGAGTTTTTTAAAAAAATGGAAATAAAAAAGTGCGAAACTAAAAAGAAAAATTGAAAAGCAAACACATATATTTGCAAAATGGCTTTAGATGGGCTGGCCCGCTCATGAAACAAGCGAAGAGTCGCTACAGCCCAATAGGAATTAGCCATGCTATAGCAAGGGGTCCTATCTGCCGCTCTCTGCGGCAGAATGTCGACTGCACGCACAGTCCCTCCCGACTGGGCCGGCCCATTTGGGTAATGTACAGTACTGAACGGAAAATGCAGCCCTCGGAAAAAGACTGCGCTAAGCAGAGTTCGAACCTGAGACCAGACGCTTCAAAAAGTACATCTAGCCAATTCAGCTACCTGGTTCATAATGCATCGCAAAATATTAAGAACCAAACCGAGTGCACAATCGAATATTTTTCATTTTTTTACAGAAAGCATTGTTTTGAGAAAAAACCTGAATGTTGTATGAAACAGAGAACACTTTTAGAAATTGTGAATAAAACTTTAAAAACTCAAACATTTCGAAAAATGCAAACAATTCCTGCAAATGTGATGTTTTTTTAAAATACACCCAAATATAGAAAACGTGAACTTTTTTTGGAAAGCAGAACATTTTTGAATTTCCAAAAAAAACTTGTATACACAAACATTATTGAAAAATGGAACATTTCTTGAAACTGCCGAACAAAACTTGAAAACATGAACAGGTTTTAAACTTGCGTAAATTTTTAAACTCTCGAAAAAAACTGAAACAAGAGCTTTTTTTGAATTTGCAAACAATTCTTTTAATGGAAACATTTATTGAAATTCCCAACAAAATTTGAAAACACAAACATTTTTCTGAAATTGGTGAACAAATTTTGAAATGGGAAGATGTTATGAAACTCCTACACGAAATTAGAAAACGTGATTTTTTTGAACTTATGTATATTTTATTTAAAAGCAAACATTTTTAATAATATGCGAACATTCTTTTAGAAAATGAAGATCATCTTTTGACTTTGTGAACAAAAATTAATAACAAGAACATTTTTTGAACTTCTGAACATTTTTCTAATTTTAGAAAAGAATTTCAAGTTCTGGAGAACAAAAAGGAAATAAAAGGAGGAGAAAAAGAAATTGAAAAATGAAATACAGACACAAAAAATGAAGAAAGTAAAAGACAAAAAAACAGTAAAATAAAACCATGAAAACTAAAAAATAAAAAGAAACAGAAAAAATCAGGGCAAAACCGGTTCAAGAAACTTCTAGAAGGTTCCCAAAACCAGTCAGGAACTTTCCACAATGTTCCCAGGACCGGACAGTGTGCTATCTCGTCTTTGGGCTGGCCCATCTTGATCGCTTGGTTGCTCGCCTCTGTCCGAAGCAGCGACAACTGGGTGATCCTATGTTCCGCTCTTTGGACATTTCCTAAACGGCGCCCGTAGCGCCCGTTACAGGCTTAACCGTACGGGGCGCACACTCCCTTTCCCCTCGCTGGGCCGGGCCATGTTACTTTTTTTTCCTGTTTAAAGACGCAAAACCACAGCGAGTACGGTGCATCGAACACGCGATCTCTTGACTCAACGTTCGTTGACACAACCAACCAGCCAACCGACTTCACGTGTGTACTTTTAGCGTTTCAGTTTTTTGTTAGCCATATTGAAGAAAAAATTTCACAATACATTCAAAAAATGTTCAGTGTGTATAAAAAAAGGTTCATCATGTATAGAAATTTTGTTCAGCATGCATTCGAAAGGAGTTCATCATATTTAAAAAAAAGTTATACATGTATTTGAATATTGTTCACCAAACATTGAAAAAATGTTCAGTGTGTATATAAAAATGTTCATCGTGTAGAGAAATTTTGTTCAGCATGTATTCAAAAAAAGTTCAGCGTATTTTTAGGGAAATGTTCTGTGTTTCTTTGAATAATGTTCACCCTATACTAAGAAAATGTTCAATGTGTATTCAGAACTATTTTTAAATATGCGGACTTTTTTTGCATGCTCAAGAACTCCATACGTAATATTTGAACATATTTTTAATAATTGAAATGTACAAATGCCACAGTGTATTTGTGCAATAAATAGCGCGTCTATTTCCTATTTATTTAAACTTTCGCGGTGTGCATGTTCGCTAGTAGTTAGTTAGTGCAGTGGCTAGCCTCGGCGTGTGGTCGCGAGGTCGAATCCTGGTCGGGCTGTATTTTTGGCTGTCATTTTTCGTGTTGCTTTTGTTGCGTGATCGTGGGCCGGCCCATCCAACCGCTGCTGCGGGCGCCAGATCCCTTGCGCGGCGCTGAAGGCGCCCTATAGGAGGTCCCCGCTCTTTGCGGCAGAACGTCGAAAAATATTCTGTGAAGTTTCCTGACTGGGCCGGCCCAGGTGGCTAGCGAGCAGTGCAAAGCGGAAAACTGTAACGCTAAAAAAAGGCACGCTCAGTAAGGCTCAAACTAGATAGCGGGTGGTTAAGGCAAAGTGGTGTTTACCAGTTGAGCTAGCTGGCTATATTGTGCACTAAGCTGCGCAGAAACTTAAGAACCAAACCGAATGTAGATCCGGACATTTTCTAAATTTTGATCGCAAAAAAAATCTGAAAAAAACATAATGTTCTATGAAATGCGAACACTTTTAAAAACTGTGAACAAAATTTGACAAGACTCAAATATTTCGAAAAAAGCAAACAATTTTAGGAAGCAAGATTATTTTTTAAATACCCGATAAAATGGAAAACACAAACACCATTTAAAATATTGCAAACATCTTTTGAAAATTCCGAGCAAAATTTCATAAATTTCAAAGAGGAACATTTTTCAATCTCGTGAATTTATTTTGAAGACTTAATCATTGTTTAATATATCGTGAACATTTTTTGAAACTCCCAGACAAAATTTGACATGTGTGAACAAATTTTTGAAATGGGAACATTTTACGAAACTCACGAACAAAAATTTCAAACATGAACATTTTTTTGTAAATTGTGAACAAATTTCGAATTAGGAACATTTACTGAAACTCACGAACAAAAATATAAAATACAATCATTTTTCTTAAATTTGCTAACAAATTTTGCAAAATTGTGAAATTTGAAAAGAAAAACATAAATAAAAGAAACAGAAACTAAAAAAAGAAATCAAAAAGGAAACAAACAGAAACTATGCGAAATCACTAGTTAAAAACTACTCGTTGCAAAGATCATTCCAATTCCCAGGTTGCGACAAGTGGCACGCTGCATGCGCGCCACTTGTTGCAACCTGAGATTTTTCCTTTTTTTAGATCCGTTTATTCAAAACGTTTTATCTACTAAACCGTGCGTCCAATTCTCGAACCGCTTTCGCCGTTTCTCGCGTCGAGATATTCAAAACTAGATCCCATGTTGATACATTTTGACGAACTTTTCTTCACGAAAAAAAAAACAGACGAAAAAAAACAGACAAAAAAACCGAACCAGGAGCACGGGTTTTTCCCTTTCCGAAAGAGGCACGCCCGTGCCTCTGACAAAATCACAACCGTGCCTCTCGCAGAAGCAAAACCGTGACTCTCGCGAAAGAAAAAAAATACAGAAAACGCATTTTTTCCCGTTTCCGAGGAGGCACGGCTGTGACTCTCGCGAAAGCACAACCGTGCCTCTCGCGGAAGCAAAACCGTGCCACCCGCGAAAGAAAAAAAAAGAAAACTTTTTTTTTTCTGTTTCCAAGAGGCAGGGCCGTGACTCTCGCGAAAGCACAACCCGTGCCTCTCGCGGAAGCAAAACCGTGCCTCTCGCGAAAGGGAAAAAAATGTGTTTTTTTCGTTTCCAAAAGGCACGGCCGTGCCTCTCGCGAAAGCACAACTGTGCCTCTCACGAAAGGAACAAAACGCGTTTTTTTGTGCAAAAAAAATTTTTCCCCAAATTTTTTTGGTCGAAAAGCTAGGGAAGACCGGTGAAAAACAAAAACATTGAAAAAACCCCAAAAAAACCATTTTAAAAGCCGAAAACGCGTGCGGAAAAATAAAAAACAAAATTCAGAGGAAGCGCCCAGAGCGTGACACGTGGTGAATCGTTGAGAGCACGCCAAGTGGCGCTGATAGTTGCGATGCTTCCGAAGGAGCGCTCGTTAATTAGTCGCTCTCGAAACTATGTATAAGTGGGCCAGCCCATGTCTGTCGCTCGTTGTGCTTCTCTGTAGGATTGCTTGACAGTTCGTCGCATCAAGCGGCGAATAGGATTTACCGCAACAACTTGACGCAGCGAGCCTCCGTTAGGAAATTCCCGCCGTAGCCACCAAACGCATAAACACATGACCTCACGTGCACTTCGAAAAAAATTCATTAATAAAAAATTGCCAAAAATGGTTGGGATTCGAAAAATATTGTGAATGAGAAAACACAATCACTAATTTGAAATTAATCAAATTCGAATACATATTCATGAATTTAAAAAATGTTCACTGATATTAATTTGTTTTATGAATTTCAAAACATGTTCATCAAATATAAAAATGTCCCAAATTTCAAAAAAATATCATGGATTTGAAAAGCAAATCCAGAATTTAAATAACATTGTGAGACAAGGTTCAAAATTTGGAAACATATTCAGAATTTATAAACTTCTTAGTTTTAAAAATGTTGTTGGATTTTAAAAAATATTCGACAATTAAATATAAACAAATTTCCCAAATTTGGAAAGAGTAGTTTTCACATTTTAAAATTGTTCTCATATTTCAAACAAATTGTATGAATTTGAAAATTGTTCCTAGATTTAAATTTTTCATGAATTTGATAATTTTTCATAGATTTCAAAATATGTTCTGATTTTTCTCTAAATGAACTTGAAATTCATTCTCCTATATAAAAACTGAATTTTCCAAAATGTTTACTAATTAAAAAAATCCTGGACTTCAAAAAATGTTAATGAATTTTTAAACTATTCTCATATTTGAAAAAGAAATTAAATTCTAAAAATCTTACCATATTTCAATAAATGTTCATGAATTTAAAAAATAATCATAGTTAGCAAATGTTCATGAAATGTCCTGCGATGGGAAGAAGCACGTCCCTTCAAATCTTGATGATAATATGGAGTTGTGAAAGAAACTGAAAGACCGTAATGACACCAAAATAAATTTCAAAGGATTGCTAGCCAAGATGAAAGGTGATAGCACACCAAATTTTGTCAGGCCATTTCTCTTGTACACCATAGGCAAATATGTATGCCGAACAAAAGAGGAGTATGTGGATAACAAATATATTGGGATTGTTAGAAACGTTGAGACGATAAAGAGCACAAATCTTGGACAGCTAACACTTGACTATCTTATGGATAGCGTGGAGAATTTTGTAAATGGTGAGGCCAATCTGGAGGGGAACCTATCACTGCTGCAGGTAATTCGCAGTAGTACAATTATCAGTTACCTAACATACATTACATAATGTACGAGAATGTTTGTAAACTGCTTTTGTTGGCATGCAGACATGGTACTATGGGAAGTTCAGAGTGCACCAACTGAACTCTAGCATCTCGTATGAATCAAGGTTAAGGCCGCTGATCCAGAACTGGAGCGAGGAGAAGGCAACAAAGGTTGACAATATAATCCAGAATAATTATCTGGGAGTTGAAAAGGTAAAATGTCACCACATTGACTGGATTATGTAACATGTTTTCTAAATCATACTAACGATACTAAACTGCAGTATGTTGAGGACTTGACGAGGCCTTTCATTCCAGCACGAGATGGTACGCTGGCGTAATCAAAAACTGTCGCTCAGGTAAGTGAGTTACATGACGCACAAATATATATTATAACATTAACTAGTATGAAGTTATATGATTCTAACTATTTCAAAGTCTCAGATTGAGGTACTCGTCAGACGTGTATTGACTGATTTGCAGGAAGTTGCCTCCCTCGTGCGGGAGGCCGGTGCAGAACAAGTCAATAGGATGTGCACCCTTGAAAAGAAAATGGATCAGTGCATTAAGCGTACCGTACTAATGGCAAGCTCACGGAGGACCTCATCAAAGAATTGAACGTAAGCATAGAATTATGAGATTAGTATATATAATTGGAAGTTTACATGTACAAGGTTTTTTCTAAATTAATTTACTATGAAAACACCCTAGACTAACATGTATTTTTTTAAGAAAAACGCGATGGAACATTTCCAGGAGTGCAAGACATACATCTTTCTAACCTCGGGGCACCTTCACACCCAATGGAGGCCTATGTTGAGAATGTTGAGCATGCTTCTGACTAGGGGAAATAAAAGGATGTCATGGAGGTCGCTGCTAAGCACCATTGTAAGCAGGGAATAAAAAAAGATGACATGGAGACCCCCATGAAGAACCTTGATGAAGATTTTGATGTACGCATGTTAACTTAATTATTAAACAATCATTGTCGTTTCAGAGATAACATGTGATCTTCCACGTACAAGATGAAGCATTCGAAAGAACTGCTGTAAAAATCGAACATGATATCAGGGGTGTTCGTAAGCTTTTTAAAGAAGTGGATGATATCCAGGGTGCTCATAGTTTGGATACGCAAATGCATTCCAAAGCCTCCATAAGCCTTGAAGCTTTTCAGGTGATGCACATTTTACCTATAACGGAGCAAGAATCTGCTAAAGGCTAACACGCAGCTTATTTCGTATGACAAAATTCGTCCAACAGATGGAGTAAGCACCACTATGTGAAGGCTACGAGATCACGAGAGCCTGACGAACCCCGTGCATTCACAGATGATGACAGCCATGATGAATCATTTCGAAAGCAGCAAGAAGTAAGTGTTGTTGAATCGACTCCACCAAATCATGGGGGCGAAAAGAAAAGGGTGGTATTGCAATTATTTAAGAATGACGAGTTTGTTTCATACGATACTGAGAAAAAGAAAAGGAAAAACAAGACTCCATTAGAGTCAACAAATGATTCCGAGGACATGAACAATAAAAAGAGGAAAATCGGCTCTACCAACTTAAAAAAGAGGCCAGAATTTCATTTATGGAAGAGGGACCAGCTGTTGGGGAACGTAGTAATTTGAAAAAAAATCCTACGTACACGCAAGATCATGGTGATGCATAGCAACGAGAGGGGAGAGTTTTGTCCACATACCCTCATAGACCGAAAGCGGAAGCGTTATGACAACGTGGTTGATGTAGTCGTACGTCTTCACGATCGACCGATCCTAGTATCGAACGTACGACACCTCCGCGATCTGCACACGTTCAGCTTGGTGACATCGCACAGACTCACGATCCAGTAGAGCTTCGAGGGAGAGTTTCGTCAGCACGACGGTGTGATGACGGTGTTGATGAAGCTACCGACGCAGGGCTTCGCCTAAGCACTGCTACGATATGACCGAGGTGGATTATGGTGGAGGGGGGCACCGCACACGGCTAAAAGATCAATGATCAGCTTGTGTGTCTATGGGGTGCCCCCCTCCCTCGTATATAAAGGAGTGGAGGAGGAGAAGGGCCGGCCCTCCTAGGCGCACCCCAAGGGGTGTCCTACTCCCACCGGGAGTAGGACTCCAACCCTTCCAAGAGTAGGAGTAGGAGAGAGGGAAGGAGGAGAGAGCGGGATGGAAAGGGGGGGCGTGGCCCCCCTCTTTGTCCAATTCAGACTAGAGGGGGAGGGGGCGCGCGGCCTGCCCTGGCCGCCCCTCCTCTTCTCCACTAAGGCCCAATAGGCCAATTACACTCCCCGGGGGGTTCCGGTAACCACGCGGTACTCCGGTATTTGTCCGAACTTGCCCGGAACCCTTCCGAAGTCCAAACACAGTCATCCAATATATCGATCTTTATGTCTTAACCATTTCGAGACTCGTCGTCATGTCAGTGATCATATCCGGGACTCCGAACTACCTTAGGTACATCAAAACACATAAACTCACAATATCGATCGTCACCGAACGTTAAGCGTGCGGACCCTACGGGCTCGAGACTATGTAGACATGACCGAGACACATCTCCGGTCAATAACCAATAGCGGAACCTAGATGCTCATATTGGCTCCTACGTATTCTACAAAGATCTTTATCGATCAAACCTCATAACAACAGGCGTTGTTCCCTTTGTCATCGGTATGTTACTTGCCCAAGATTCGATCGTCGGTATCTCAATACCTAGCTCAATCTCGTTACCGGCAAGTCTTTTTGCTCGTTCCATAATGCATCATCCCGCAACTAACTCATTAGTCACATTGCTTGCAAGGCTTATAGTGATGTGCATTACCGAGAGGGCCCAGAGATACCTCTCCGACAATCGGAGTGACAAATCCTAATCTCGATCTATGCCAACTCAACAAGTACCATCTAAGACACCTGTAGAGCACCTTTATAATCACCCAGTTATGTTGTGACGTTTGGTAGCACACAAAGTGTTCCTCCGGTAATCAGGAGTTGCATAATCTCATAGTCATAGGAACATGTATAAGTCATGAAGAAAACAATAGAAATAAACTAAAACGATCAAGTGCTAAGCTAACGGAATGGGTCAAGTCAATCACATCATTCTCCTGATGATGTGATCCCGTTTATCAAATGACAACTCATGTCTATGGTCAGGAAACTTTAATCATCTTTGATCAACGATCTAGTCAAGTAGAGGGATACTAGTGACACTCTATTTGTCTATGTATTCACACATGTATTATGTTTCCGGTTATTACAATTCTAGCATGAATAATAAACATTTATCATGAAATAAGGAAATAAATAATAACTTTATTATTGCCTCTAGGGCACTAGAGTCAATAATCTAGATTACACAATAATGATTCTAACACCCATGGAGTCTTGGTGCTGATCATTCTTTGCTCGTGAGAGAGGCTTAGTCAATGGGTCTGCAACATTCAGATCCATATGTATCTTGCAAATCTCTATGTATCCCACCTAGACTTGATCACGGATGGAATTGAAGCGTCTCTTGATGTGCTTGGTTCTCTTGTGAAATCTGGATTCCTTTGCCAAGGCAATTGCACCAGTATTGTCACAAAAGATTTTCATTGGACCCGGTGCACTAGGTATGACACCTAGATCGGATATGAAATCCTTCATCCAGACTCCTTCATTTGCTGCTTCCGAAGCAGCTATGTACTCCGCTTCACACGTAGATCCCGCCATGACGCTTTGTTTAGAACTGCACTAACTGACAGCTCCACCATTCAATATAAACACGTATCCGGTTTGCGATTTAGAACCGTTCGGATCAGTGTCAAAGCTTGCATCGACGTAACCATTTACGACGAGCTCTTTGTCACCTCCATAAACGAGAAACATATCCTTAGTCCTTTTCAGGTATTTCAGGATGTTCTTGACCCCTGTCCAGTGATCCACTCCTAGATTACTTTGGTACCTCCCTGCTAAACTAATAGCAAGGCACACATCAGGTCTGGTACACGTCATTGCATACATGACAGAGCCTATGGCAGAAGCATAGGGAACATTTTTCATTTTCTCTCTATCTTCTGTAGTGGTCACGCATTGTCTGAATCAACTTCACACCTTGTAACACATGCAAGAACCCTTTCTTTGCTTGATCCATTTTGAACTTTTTCAAAACTTTATCAAGGTATGCGCTTTGTGAAAGTCCAATTAAGCGTCTTGATCTATCTCTATAGATCTTGATGCCCAATATATAAGCAGCTTCATGGAGGTCTTTCATTGAAAAACTCTTATTCAAGTATCCTTTTATGCTATCCAATCAACAATATGTCATCTACATATAGTATTAGAAATGCTACAGAGCTCCCACTCACTTTCTTGTAAATACAGGCTTATCCAAAAGTCTGTATAAAACCATATGCTTTGATCACACTATCAAAACATTTATTCCAACTCCGAGAGGCTTGCATCAGTCCATAAATGGATCGCTGGAGCTTGTACACTTTGTTAGAACATTTTGGATCGACAAAACCTTCTGGTTGCATCATATACAACTCTTCTTCTATCAATCCATTCAGGAATGCAGTTTTGACATCCATTTGCCAGATTTCATAACCATAAAATGCGGCAATTGCTAACATGATTCGGACAGACTTAAGCATCACTACGGGTGAGAAAGTATCATCATAGTCAACCCCTTGAACTTGTCAAAAACCTTTCGCAACAAGTCGAGCTTTGTAGACAGTAACATTACCGCCAGCATCAGTCTTCTTCTTGAAGATCCATTTATTCTCGATGGCTTGCCGATCATCGGGCAAGTCAACCAAAGTCCACACTTTTTTCTCGTACATGGATCCCATCTCAGATTTCATGGCCTCAAGCCATTTTGCAGAATCTGGGCTCATCATCGCTTCCTCATAGTTCGTAGGTTCGCCATGGTCAAGTAACATGACCTCCAGAATAGGATTACTCTACCACTCTTGTGCAGATCTTACTCTAGTTGACCTATGAGGTTCGGTAGTAACTTGATCTGAAGTTTCTTGATCAATATCATTAGCTTCCTCACTAATTGGTGTAGGTGTCACAGGAACCGATTTCTGTGATGAACTACTTTCCAATAAGGGAGCAGGTACAGTTACCACATCAAGTTCTACTTTCCTCCCACTCACTTCTTTCAAGAGAAACTCCTTTTCTAGAAAGGATCCATTCTTAGCAACAAATGTCTTGCCTTCGGATCTGTGATAGAAGGTGTACCCAATAGTCTCCTTTGGGTATCCTATGAAGACACATTTCTCCGATTTGGGTTCGATCTTATCAGGTTGAAGCTTTTTCACATAAGCATCGCAGCCCCAAACTTTAAGAAACGACAACTTTGGTTTCTTACCAAACCACAGTTCATAAGGCGTCGTCTCAACAGATTTAGATGGTGCCCCATTTAACGTGAATGGAGCCGTCTCTAAAGCATAACCCCAAAACGATAGCGGTAAATCAGTAAGAGACATCATAGATCACACCATATCTAATAAAGTGCGGTTACAATGTTCGGACACACTATTACGCTGTGGTGTTCCGGGTGGCGTGAGTTGCGAAACTATTCTGCATTGTTTCAAATGTAGACCAAACTCGTAACTCAAATATTCTCCTCCACGATCAGATCGTAGAAACTTCATTTTCTTGTTACGATGATTTTCCACTTCACTCTGAAATTCTTTGAACTTTTCAACTGTTTCAGACTTATGTTTCATTTAGATATACCCATATCTGCTTAAATCATCTATGAAGGTGAGAAAATAACGATACCCGCCACTAGCCTCAATATTCATCGGACCACATACATCAGTATGTATGATTTCCAACAAATCTGTTGCTCACCCCATTGTTCCGGAGAACGGCGTTTTAGTCATCTTGCCCATGAGGCATGGTTTGCAAGTACCAAGTGATTCATAATCAAGTGATTCCAAAATTCCATCAGCATGGAGTTTCTTCATGCGTTTTACACCAATATGACCTAAATGCCAGTGCCACAAATAAATTGAACTATCATTATCAACTCTGCATCTTTTGGCTTCAACATTATGAATATGTGTATCACTATAATCGAGATTCAACAAAAATAGACCACTCTTCAAGGGTGCATGACCATAAAAGATATTACTCATAAAAATAGAACAACCATTATTCTCAGATTTAAATGAATAACCGTCTCGCATCAAACAAGATCCAAATATAATATTCATGCTTAACGCTGGCACCAAATAACAATTATTCAGGTCTGAAACTAATCCCGAAGGTAGATGTAGAGGTAGCATGCCGACCGTGATCACATCGACTTTGGAACCATTTCCCACGCGCATCGTCACCTCGGCCTTAGCCAATCTTCGCTTAATCCGTAGTCCCTGTTTTGAGTTGCAAATGTTAGCAACAGAACCAGTATAAAATACCCAGGTGCTACTGCGAGGTTTAGTAAGGTACACATCAATAACATGTATATCAGATATACCTTTGTTCACCTTGCCATCCTTCTTACCCGCGAAATACTTGGGGCAGTTCCGCTTCCCGTGGCCAGTCCCTTTACAGTAGAAGCACTCAGTCTCAGGCTTAGGTCCAAACTTGGGTTTCTTCTCCTGAGCAGCAACTTGTTTGCCGTTCTTCTTGAAGTTCCCCTTCTTCTTCCCTTTACCCCTTTTCTTGAAACTGGTGGTCTTGTTGACCATCAACACTTGATGCTCCTTCTTGATTTCTACCTCTGCAGCCTTTAGCATCGCGAAGAGCTCGGAAATTGTCTTTTCCATCCCTTGCATATTATAGTTCATCACGAAGCTCTTGTAGCTTGGTGGCAGTGATTGAAGAATTCTGTCAATGACACTATCATCAGGAAGATTAACTCCCATTGAATCAAGTGATTATTATACCCAGACATTTTGAGTATATGTTCACTGACAGAACTATTCTCCTCCATCTTGCAGCTATAGAACTTATTGGAGACTTCATATCTCTCAATCCGGGCATTTGCTTGAAATATTAACTTCAGCTCCTGAAACATCTCATACGCTCCATGACGTTCAAAACGTCGTTGAAGTCCCGGTTCTAAGCCGTAAAGCATGGCACACTGAATTATCGAGTAGTCATCAGCTTTGCTCTGCCAGACATTCACAACGTCCGGCGTTGCTCCTGCAGTGGGTCTTGCACCTAGTGGTGCTTCCAGGACATAATTCTTCTATGCAGCAATGAGGATAATCCTCAAGTTACGGATCTAGTCTGTGTAAGTGCTACCATCATCTTTCAACTTAGCTTTCTCAAGGAACGCATTAAAATTCAACGGAACAACATCACGGGCCATCTATCTACAACAACATAGAAAAGCAAAATACTATCAGGTAGTAAGTTCATGATAAACTAAAGTTCAATTAATCAAATTACTTAAGAACTCCCACTTAGATAGACATCCCTCTAATCATCTAAGTGATCACGTGATCCAAATCAACTAAACCATGTCTGATCATCACGTGAAATGGAGTAGTTTTCAATGGTGAACATCACTATGTTGATCATATCTACTATATGATTCACGCTCGACCTTTCGGTCTCAGTGTTCCGAGGCCATATCTGCATACGCTAGGCTCGTCAAGTTTAACCCAAGTATTTCTGCGTGTGCAAAACTGGCTTGCACCCGTTGTATGTGAATGTAGAGCTTATCACACCCGATCATCAGTCGGTGTCTTTCCACGACGAACTTTGGCAACGTTGCATACTCAGGGAGAACACTTATACCTTGAAATTTAATGAGAGATCATCTTATAATGCTACTGTCAATCAAAGCAAAATAAGATGCATAAAAGATAAACATCACATGCAATCAATATAAGTGATATGATATGGCCATCATCATCTTGTGCCTTTGATCTCCATCTCCAAAGCATCGTCATGATCACCATCGTCACTGATGTGCCACCTTGATCTCCATCGTAGCATCGTTGTCATCTCGCCAACTATTGCTTCTACAACTATCGCTACCGCTTAGTGATAAAGTAAAGCAATTACATGGCGATTGCATTTCATACAATAAAGCGACAACCATATGGCTCCTGCCAGTTGCCGATAACTTTGTTACAAAACATGATCATCTCATACAATAAAATATAGCATCATGTCTTGAACATATCACATCACAACATGCCCTGCAAAAACAAGTTAGACGTCCTCTACTTTGTTGTTGCAAGTTTTACGTGGCTGCTACGGTCTAAGCAAGAACCGTTCTTACCTACGCATCAAAACCACGATGATATTTCGTGAAGTTAGTGATGTTTTAACCTTCAACAAGGACCGGGCGTAGCCACACTCGATGCAACTAAAGTTAGAGAAACTGATACCCGCCAGCCACCTGTGTGGGAAGCACGTCGGTAGAACCAGTCTCGCTTAAGCATACGCATAATGTCGGTCCGGGCCGCTTCATCCAACAATACCGCCGAATCAAAGTATGACATGCTGGTAAGCAGTATGACTAGTATCTCCCACAACTCACTTGTGTTCTACTCGTGCATATAACATCTACGCATAAACCTGGCTCGGATGCCACTGTTGAGGAATGTAGTAATTTCAAAAAAAAATCCTACGTACACGCAAGATCATGGTGATGCATACCAACGAGTGGGGAGAGTGTTGTCCACGTACCATCGTAGACCGAAAGTTGAAGCATTATGACAACGCGGTTGATGTAGTCGTACGTCTTTATGATTGATCGATCCTAGTACTGAACATACGGCACCTCCGCGATCTGCAGACGTTCAGCTCGGTGACGTCCCACAAACTCACGATCCAGTAGAGCTTCGAGGGAGAGTTCCGTCAGCATGATGGCGTGATGACGGTGTTGATGAAGCTACCGACGCAGGGCTTCGTCTAAGCACCACTATGATATGACCGAGGTGAATTATGGTGGAGGGGGGCACCGCACACGGCTAAAAGATGAATGACCAACTTGTGTGTCTATGGGGTGCCCCCTCCCCCATATATAAAGGAGTGGAGGAGGGGGAGGGGCCGACCCTCCTAGGAGCGCCCCAAGGGGAATCCTACTCCCGGAGTAGGACTCCAACCCTTCCAAGAGTAGGAGTAGGAGAGAGGGAAGGAGGAGAGAGGGGGAAGGAAAGGGGGGCGCCGCCCCCTCCTTGTCGAATGATAAAACTAGTTATGTTAATTTTCTTACTAAAAATTCATTAGTTCTATTAATTCAACTAGTTCTTACTAAAAATAAACTAGTTCAACTAGTTTTATTAATTTACTTACTAAATATTTTAAACACTTACTAAAAACAGAAAAGAAAAGATGGAGGGAGGAGGGGAAGGGAGGAGGGGGAGGAGGCTGGTGGGATC